>NW_008657886.1:3639-10651 GCF_000695815.1 Acanthisitta chloris | reverse complement strand
CACCTGTTTAACCAAGTTGTTATTTGTATGTGAAGAGTAAGAGGTGACACAGGTTATTTTACTGGTCTGCAACATACTTAGTGTCAAGTTGGGAACAACAAGGTAGGATTCTTTACAGAGTTACAGCAATGCTTGAAATGACTTCATACTTTTAATGTGTAATGTATTTATAGCTGAATCCCATCTTTAGTGGCAAACTGACCAGTCAAAAATTAAGAAAATCTCATTTAAGGTTGTGCATGTAACTTTTCTTAGCCTTATTGACATGTATAGTATGATACGCTTTTTTAATGAAAATGTCATCTTTTTCATTTCTTATTTTGGAGCTGCATTTTATTAAAACACAACATGGATGTTGCTTGTATTAGTGGGAATTCAGCAAATATTTTCTTTTCACTTTTAAAAAAATTATGACCACTGATCATATTTTACTCTTTGGTCTCCTATTCATATGCTCTTCTGAAGGGAGAACTTTTTATTTCCTGTTCGCTCCCAGATGTTAGTGCTTCACGAATATTAACTATTTTCAAAAAACCTGCTATTGAACTAAGGAGGAATGGAGGATAGGGTTAAATCTAAAGGATCCATCAGTCAGGGTGATCACATTTTAAGCAACATGACAAAAAATTTCAGCTTCACTTCTGTAGCAGTTTGGAGAAGAGAGTATGAAAAATCTGCTGCTGAAGGATGAAGTTTTTAGATAGAGAATTTCCCAACCTATTCTGTCTTCATGAGTGATTTTTTTGTGATTTTAATGATTTAGTATTCTAAAGGGAGGATAATGAAAAGCAGACAAAGCTAAATGTGTCCCAGCTTATTAATATTCGAAATAAATCTGTCTTTCAGAAGATCTTCAATAGAATAAGGAAATGTTATCATCATAAATGTTTCAAGAGGTAACAGTTGCATATTTTAAATAGACTGTATGCTGGGATTCTGTGGTTCATAAATAGGTCCAGGAGGAATCGAAGGTTTCATTCAGTTTTTATTTCATATTCATGCCAGGAGCATTTTATGAGATCGAATGCTTCATGAAGAGGTGATAGTTGCTGTTGTAAAGGAAAAGAACTGTTTTATTTCTGTCAGTTTAGGGGAAATAGATTAAAATCTTGGTTCACTGTTCCAGCAGGTTTTGACTGAATGTTACTAGACGTTTTCAAGTAGTAATATGATCTAACTTACTGCCAGAATGACAAATTATGTTATTCTGTGACAAAGGTATATAAATTTGGTTTTGTTGGAAAATATTAGATAGTCTAGGACAATGGATGGATGGTCCATGCCTTTTTGTCTTCACTTAAGATTTTTATTAGAACAAACAATAGGATATCTGTAATTCAGATATATCCTATTTGCTGTGTAACTCAGAAATTTGAAATACTTGTTTATCTCAGAATATTTAGAAACAAATGATTTGTGGTGTGTCACTCTCTACTCTTCTTGTTCTCATTCTTGAGAAAAAAACACCTGAATTTTCTAGAGACAGAAATAAATGTCCCAGAAATGGATTGCCAGTCTTTTGGTTAGGTTATTTTTTCCATTTAGAAAATCACAGCATTAAGTTTTGTAAACACAACTATGCTAAGAAAGAACTGTTTTCTCTTTAGAAATGTCACAGTGTGAGTGCTCTTCAGAAAATGCATACATGGATACCTTAATGATACTTCTTGAGTTCTTACCCTCAACTCTTTTTGTTAGTGAGGTTCCGCATCAGCTTAGATGGATTTGATGATAGAGTAGGTTGCACAGTTCCAAAACAATGCATTAGATAGAAAATTGCTCTTAACTTCATATACATAAGAAAGAGAGAATGGCATAGTTCAGCACAAATAGTAAACTTTTGATAGGGACTCCCAGAAATGTGGGATATTTCTTTGACAAGAGGGTGTAGTTAAAGATATGATAATGATAAGTTGATGATTATGCTTGATGATAAGCTAAAAGTGTGTGACCAGTGGTATTGAACTACATGCTTTGCATTACCTATGGCGACAGGTATAATGGTCATATAATGTTCAGTATTAGCATGGTTATAGGTATTTGTTGTAATGATTCAAAAGTATGTATTTTCACTATTGGGTCTTCATTTCGCCACAGACATAACTCTTCAAACCCTGTTGTCTGTCATCTGTCAGGGTTTGCGCAAACAAATTTTGACACAAATCAGAAAACTGTGACAGTTGAGTGACAAGCTGTTAAAGGTTCGAGATCAATTGTACTGTTTATTGCCTTAAACTCTGCTGAGCAGATAAATATCAGGAGAACCTCTGAAATTAATCATTACAAATACTGCAGAGGTTTTAAGTGATGTAAGAATAATAGATGTGGAGGACCTAAAGTTATTTCAGGGCTGGAAATAATGTTACAGCAATGCTTTTTCATCAATGCTAAATAACACTTCATATTTTAGGAATGTTAATCTGAATATTTTCAGATTGTAATAGAAACATGAATTAAATTTTAAGGTCTAGAGGAAAGCATGGATACTAAAACTTCAGTAGGCCATTTTCATATGGAATCACAGGGCATTGGGGTTGGAAGAGACCTCGGTAAATCATCTAGTCCAACCCCCTTCCTAAAGCAGGTTCACCTAGAGTAGGTTGCACAGGATCAGGTTTGGGTGGGTTTTCAATATCTCCAGAGAAGGAGACTCTACAACCTCTCTGGGCAGCCTGTTCCAATGTCAGTTACTCTCAACATAAAGAGTGTTTTCCTCTCATTCAGATAACACACACTGATGTTTCAGTTTGTGCCTGTTGCCCCTCAGTCTTGTCCAGGGCACAGCTGATACGGGTCTGGCCTTATCCTCTTGACATGTGCCCTTAAGATATCCTTTCCTTTTAAGAGAGATGCTCCAGTCCCCTCATCATCTTCACCGCCTTCCTCTTGACCGTCTCCAGTATTTCCTTGTCTTTCTTGAACTGAGTAGCCCAGGACTGGACACAGTGCTCCATATGAGGTCTCAGCGGTGCTGAGTGGAGAGGCAGGATCACCTCCCTCAACCTGCTGGACCCTCTTCATAGTGCATCCCAGGATACCATTGGTCTTCTTGACCCCAAGGGCACACTACTGGCTCATGGATGGCTTGTTGTCCACCAGGACCCCTTGGTCCTTCTACATGGAGCTGCTCTCCAGCAGGTCAGACTCTAGCCTGTATTGGTACATGAGGTCATTCCTCTCTAGGAGCAGGACCTTGCATTTGCCTTAGTTGAACTTCATTGGGTTCCTCTCTGCCCAGCTCTACAGCCAGATTTCCTTGAATGGCAGCACAACATTGTGGGATATCAGCCACTGCTACCAGTGTTTTATTATCAGCAAACTTCCTGGGGGTACACTCTATCCCTTCGTCCATATTATTGATGAATAGTTGAACAAGACTAGGCCTGGTACTGACTGCTGAGGAACACCACTAGCTAGGGTCCTCCAACTAGACCCAATGCCACTGATCACAACCCTCTAAGCTCTCACATTTGGCCATGTCTCAGTCCACCTCACTGTAGACTCACATGTCAGTTCCTTAGCTTACCTCTGAGGATAAATTGGAGACAATGTCTGAAGCCCTGCTGAAATCCAGATAGCATCCACTTCTCTCCCCTCATCTGTCCAGTCAGTCATTCCATCATAGAAGACTCTCAGATTAGTCAGGGATGATTTCCCCTTGGTGAATCAGTGTTGGCTACTCCTGGCCATCTTCTTTTCCTTCACATGCTTGGAGGTGTTATCCAGGTTGAGTTGTTTCTTCACCTTTCCAGGAATGGAGGTGAGGCTGACTGGCCTGTGGTTTCCTGGGTCTTCTTCTTGCCTTTTATTGAAGCCTGCAGTGACACTGGCTTTCCTTGAGTCCTAAGGCACCTCTCCTGTTCTCCATGACCTTTCAAAGATGATGGAGACTGGTTTAGCAATACCATGGGTCAGCTGCCTCAGCACTCATGGGTGCATCCCATCAGTGCCTATGGATTTGTGAGTGTCAGGTTTGCCCAAGTGATCTCTAACCTGATCCTCCCCAGCCTCATCTCTTACTCGTATAAAGACTGCATATAGTAAGCCAGTCAAATGAAGGGTGGATTGCTGTCCATCAGTGGGTTGCTGCAGCATGCTGCTCTTGGAGTCTGACTGGGGTGGAGTTAACTTTCTTCATCACAGTGAATATGGTGCTGAGCTTTCATTTGTGACTGAGCAGTGTTAACGCACCAGTGTTCTGGCTGTTGCTGTACCACTGCTTGTGCAGGGTCAAAGTTTATGTCCAACCTGATTCCTCCCAAAGGTCAGTAAGCTGGGAGTTGGTAAGATGCTGGGAGAGGATAAGCTGGGGCAGGTGGCAAAACTGTCCAAAATGATTTTTCCATACCACATGCTCAGCAATAAAAGATGAGGATGAGGATGAGATTGCAGGGACATTTGTAGTTATGGAGTATGTCTTCCCAAGCACTGTGGTCACTCAAACTGCAGCTGAACCAGAGGAACAACCTGCCAGCAGAGGGAGCACATTGTGACTTTGCTGCCCTGATGCTTAGATAGAGGGGCCCACAGTGGGAAATTAGAGAGCAGGGTAGCCAAGCAGCTGGGATCCCTGTCGGGGGATCTGGACATTAACAGGGGGATTGGGAAAAAGACAGACATTCCCAGACTCTGGATGCGACTCCTGTCAGGTGTGTGAGGAAGGTATCTTTTCAAGGACGATCTGTCAGTGCACATAGGCAAGTGGAAAAAGAAATATTGTTTTCAGTTAAATTTAGAAGCTCAGTCAGATTAATGAATTAAATCTTTTCTCAGGGCTTAATTTTTCTAGGTTTTCTTGGAGCTGATACTGTCATTGTGAAGTTGATCTTAAATATGTTATTCCTATAACATTTTGAAAAATGTGTTCATGGGAAGAAGTTGAGTCTTCATATATGACTGTACAACATGTCTCTGGCAGTTTTCTTTGTTCTGCTCTATTTTCTAAGGAGAAACAGCTATTCAACATTCAGTGGTTCTGTCAGTAGAATTGCAGATGTAAGATCTTTTTCTGTAGAGAAGAAGTGAGAATGTGAAATGAAATAGTCTGGTGAAAATATAAAGCTTGGGAGTTGTTTTTCATTATCAAAATTTGAATGTCAATAAGAAAAGTTTCTTCATTCTTAGGTCACTATAAAATAATGACTAATTGGCTGCAGGTTTCTGTAATGTCTTGATGCAGGTTTGGATTTGGAGTAAAATATTTCTCTCTGGAGTAAATGTCTTTTTTTTTGGTAGAATTCAAGAAGTCTGAATTTAGAAAGCTAGAATTTTTTTTGGTTTATGTTTGTTATTGGAATATTTGGGATAAAAATGCTGTAACTGTCACAGGTTATCTTTAATGTTAGTAGAAAAACAAGGGATTGAAGAAACATGCAACACTATCAATGTCTTGCAGATATATATTTTGCATTTTTCTTTTAGATGTTCTCCAGCGAATCATGGATATAATTTCTGCATTGTTGAATTGTTCACTTCATTGAAAATTAGGCAATTTAATTTGCCTATTCCTTTTCTCAAGATTGTTAGAAAAATAAGGTTCTTGACACAGTACTTGACTCATTGTGCTCTTTTTCAAGTATCCATTCATAAAGATGCTCATTGAGGTCTTCAGAAATCTTTATAAATGTTAGTATTTTGTACTATCCTTCCACCCCTAATTTTACCTTGTTTGTCTTTTTCTAGTCTTTCATTTTGGGTCATGTGACTGATTTTTCTGGGCTAAAAACAGTAGGTCCATTACAGGCATGGATTCCCTTTGTCTGCTGGCTGTGGTTCCATTTAGCTAACCGGCTTCCAGATTGTATGTGTTTGTGTTTAGATATACTGTCAGGAAGAGGTGCAACAGACTACATTTATTTTTCATTATCTAGTACAAAAATTGAAACAGAAGAAATAAACAGCTCACACCTCCCCCCGCCCCCACCAGTGCCTTCTGTTTATATTCAGACTACCTTATTTTGCTTATTTAATGTTTCTAATCATGGAGATTGCCAGATAGAAGTATTATTTTTGAAACTTTATTTGTCTTTTATTGACCTCAAGGATGCCAGGAAATGTAACATTCAGAGCATGACTTTTAAGGCACTTCCCTGCTTGGGTGGCTGTCCTAGCCATCTGTGTTAGAGATGTACGTATTTCCTCTCTTAAAGAGAAACAAGGAAGTAAATTACTAGTGCAGTGTAGTTGAGCACTCCAGGTATCTCTCAACATACCTGTAGTGCAGCATGGAATAAGTCCAAGCTGACATTTGGTTGAGTAAAAATAAAGCATTAAAAATCTCTATTGTTCTTTAAGGAATCTGTAGCTTTTTTCCCCCCCTACTGCTGACATTATAGAGCTGCATCAAAATCTCAATCAATGGCTAATAGATAAGTAGTGTAGGTTTTTTCATGTATGGTTATCTCAGACTATTAATGCAACAAAAGTAGATCTTGAAGGTAACATTTTTTTATTTGAATACTGCTGGGTAGTATTAATAAGAGTGCATATAGATTTTTAATCAGAAACTGTAGTTTGTAAGGAAGATGTGAGCTTTATAATTTTTACTGCGTGCTTTCTGTTCTTACATGTTTTTGCAAATTACTTTGTCCCTTCTAAATCTAAAGTTAAAATATTTCATTTGCTAAGTATAAAAATCCAGAAATATTACAGTCATGATGTTGTAGAAATGTTCTGGAAACGTTTTATGTAGTTTAAAAATAGTATATTTATTATCAGTATATTTATTTATTTATTTGGAGTTTTGAAATGTGAATTTAACATTAGTAAGGAATGGTTATTTTTATATGATTATTTTCCAGTAAGATTTACAAATTAGATGAACTTTTTTTTCTGGTTTAGTCTTTATATATAATAGCAGAAGAATCATTTTACTTCCCATTAGTACAAAGCTGTTTCATAAGTTGGAATTGTGTTTATGTGCAGTTGAAGTGAAGTTATTTTTAGCCTTGATGTCCAGCAATTTTTTGCAAGCGTAGAGAGTTGTAGTTTGCAAGCAAGAATTGCACTGGGT
>NW_008657886.1:0-3616 GCF_000695815.1 Acanthisitta chloris | reverse complement strand
AGTGGCACTCTATTTTTAAGTTGAAAGTGGTTTTTAATAATTCTAAGCTTCGCATTGTAAATACATCTTATTCCTACTGCATTTAGAGTAGAAAACCTTTTTTGAATGTTAGAGTTATTTTAAGAAATGTTTTCATGAAAAGTGAAAGTGACAGAGCACTCAAAATGAGGGCAGAAAAGAATGAAAGTAAAGACTGTTCCTCGGAGAGGCACTAAAGAATTGTGTATTCATTTATATTTATTAATAGTTATTTTAGATGTATATTCTATATTTTAGAAACATTTTACATTCTTTTATGTATTTCCCTGAGTTATCAAGACTGTTTCTAGCACAAATCCAAAACATAGCCCCATGCTAGCTACTGTGAAGAAAACTAAGTCTATTCTAGCCAAAACCAGTGCATGAAGGTGGTACATGCTGAAAGAGTTTAGGGTTGGATCAATTTAACAAAACGCAGAATTTTTATAGGCAGAAATAATAGGTCCAAACAGGAATAATATGGTATAGTTTCTGGTTACTGACAACTTGACTGGGATGATAGCAATGGCTTTATGGAATATACTGAAAGAGATAGGCGATCAAGAAATATAATGGTCTTGAAGTACAATAGTCATGGGAGAGAACAGTTATGAAAGAACTCACATTGAGATACAACTGAAGTGAGATTTATAGATGGTCAGTGACATACAAGAACTGATTATGGAGCAGGTAGCAGGAAATTGTTGGTGTATGTGCTGAGTACAGAATCTTGGATTATGAGCATCTGTCAGTAAAGGGGCCATTTTGTAGTGCAAATCAATATGAAAAATGCAAGACACAAATCTCGAAGCAAAACACACCTGTAAGTGTGCACAACTTCAGGAAAGTAAAGCAAAGCAAAGCAGCTTATTGCTAAAAGCATAAAACATACAGTAAAGAAAATTAAATCAATGTAGTCAGTGGAAGATACTTAAGAAAGAAAATGAAACATACACTAAGATTTTAAAATGTGGCAAACAGTTAGCAAGAAAGGTTAAACAAGTTGGTGAGATAGATCATTGGAGGCAAGAATGCATCTAAGTTTCAGTCAAATGAAGGAATCAGTGTCATTCAACCTGGCAGATCAAATTTAAGTATGTGGTAAAGCAGTTAAAACAATGTGAAGAACAGCTAGCGAAAGAAGGAATTGAGAAACCTTTTTGCAGCTGATTCAGATGTGGGAACATTGTCAGGGAGGTTGTAAGACTACCTTGTACAGATGCTAAATGAAATTCTCATAATGCTGTTCTCTGGGAAGGACTCCCAGGCCAGAAGCTCCCTTCATGGAGAGCTCATCAAAGGTTTTGTTTGAAACTGAAATGCCTACAAGAAGAACTGTGAGCATATGTACATAGGTTGATGTTTGTAGTGAAATGAATATGAACAAGTTGTGGGACTAACGGGCATCTAATGCAGAGTTTTTAAGGAACTCAAGCATAAAATATCTGAATTACTAATGGATATTTATAACCTCTTATTTAGGGCTACCTTTCTTTTCCTGAGGTCTGCAGAGTGACAAAGGCAACCTTAGGTATTTTGTATGTTTGCATTTTTGGTTTAATGTTTCTGCCCATCATCTGGGGAATTATAGGACAGTAATCCATGTAAATGCACTGGACAAAGTACCTGAAACAATAAGAAAGAGTGGAATTTATGGGTACTTGAGTAAGTTCCATTTGGGCAGTGTTTAAAGAGAGAAATGTTTTGAAAGGATTAACAATCATAGAAAATATGTCTTGATTGATGAAGTCCATTTGAAATTCCAAAATGTATTTTTTTTAGCCACACATTAAAAGCTGCTTAGCTGACTAAGCATTAGTGGGTTAAGAGAGAATAGCTCTGAATGATCAAAGAACACTTTAAAGCTGAGTAAGCTCGGGGGAATGGATTGTCAGTTAAGTTTAAAACTGAAGTTACAGAAATACTTTTATGTAGCTTTGAAAATGTTAGTTTAGTAAGCGATTATTATTTCCCTTTTCTTTCTGTCATCCGTGTTAGAGATGGTATAGAGATCTTGATAGCTGGAATTTATTTTGTTGCAGTGACCAGGAAATTATCCTTTTGCTTTGTATGCACTTGAATTTATTGATTCATTGTCATATTTATCCAAAGAGGAATAGCATTGCATTGCTGTTATGTAAACAAGAAAGTAATTTTTCTGCTTTTTTATTATAATAGTGATTGTAGCTAATTATGTGTGGTATAATAATTTAGTTATTGATGATATTACTCTTTAATATGCTGTTGTATATTTAAGGTTAGTTTTATTTGATAGTTTTTAATGTTTATTTTCTATTATATGCAGAGATCATCTTAATGCATACTGGAAAAGAATTTATTCAATTTTATTGGATTTTAGTTAATAAAATTACTTAGTATATTTTCATAAAGTTGTTACACAATGAAGGATGTTTAAGTGGAGGCATTACTTACAAGCTGTGACTAAAAGATGTTTCTCAAAGTCTTTAATAACTTCAACTCCCGTGTGCCAGGTTTTTAGCCTTAATTTTTCCAGTGTCTGTTCCATGTTATCTATTTTAAAGAAGATGTAGTGAAGAGGGATAGGCTGGAAACCAGGCTTTCTAGACATGAGCCTCAGAGTGGGAAGCCAGAGTGAGGAGTTAAATCACCAGCCCAGCTGAACTGCATGTACACTAACGCACACAGTGTGGGTAACAAGCACAAGGAGCTGGAGGCCATTGTGCAGCAGGAAAGCTATGACGTAGTCGCCATCATAGAAACGTGGTGGGATGACTCGCGTGACTGGAGTGCTGCCACAGATGGTTACAAGCTCTTCAGATGGGATAGGCAAGGTAGGAGAGATGGAGGGGTGGCTCTATATCTCAGAGAGTCTCTTGACTCTGTAGAGCTTGAGGTCAGGAATAACAAGGTTGAGTGACTGTGGATCAGAATCGTGGGCGAAGGCCAATAAGGCTGATATCTTGGTGGGAGTCTGTAACAGACTGTGCTGGTTTGGAAGCAAATTCGTGAGAGACTCCAAGTCAGAAATACAATTTAATAGGAAAAACAAAACAACAAATGCAACAGTACAAAAAGAAACCACTGACAGAGTCAAAGTATCAGTCAGGGTGTTGGTAGTAGTCTGATGAAATGGTAGCTGCAGTCCTCCTGGAGTGATGGGTCTGTTGGAGCAGTGATCCTGCAGATCTGGTCCTCCCCTAAGGTCCAGCAGCAGCTCTTGTCCTCTGGGAATCCAGCAGGCAAAGGGCTCTGTGCTGGTCCAAACCCCAGCTTATATCCCTGTGGGAATGCTTGGCTCCCCACCCCTGGGGTGAGGCATCTCACAATGGGATGATGTAACTCTATGCATGGGTCCCTGACAGCCCATTAAACAGAGAGAGCCCCAGAGCAAGCTATCAGGGATGAGTAGGAGTTGCTCACTGCCCCACCTGCCCCAACAGCTTGTGGAAATGACAATAGAATATGTACCGTTGGCTACCCTCACACTGCAACCCAGGACACCAACCAATCAGGATGATGAGGGTGAGGATTTACTCTACAGGCAGCTGGCAGAGGTCTCAAAATCACCAGCCCTTGTACTTGTGTGTGAATTTAACCTGCTGGATGTCTGCTGGAA
>NW_008657885.1:0-447 GCF_000695815.1 Acanthisitta chloris | reverse complement strand
CCCAGTGACCAGGACATCCCAGTGACCTGTACCCCCTAATGATCTGTACCCCCTAATGATCGGGACATCCCAGTGACCAGGACATCCCAGTGACCGGTAACCCCTAATGATGGGGACATCCCAGTGACCAGGACATCCCAGTGACCGGTACCCCTAATGATCGGGACATCCTGGTGATAGGTACCTCCAAACGAGCAGGACATTCCAGTGACCAGGACATCCCGGTGACCGGTAGCCCCTAATGTACCGATCCCCCGGTGACCAGGACACCCCGGTGACCGGTACCCCCTAATGATCAGGACATCCCGGTGATCGGTACCTCCTAACGATCAGGACATCCCAGTGACCAGGACATCCCGGTGACTGGTACCCCCTAATGATGAGGACATCCCAGTGACCAGGACATCTCAGTGAGCGGTACCCCTAATGATCAGGACATCCCAGTGA
>NW_008657884.1:0-2385 GCF_000695815.1 Acanthisitta chloris | reverse complement strand
CCCAAGGGGATGTGAGCACACACACACCCCAGTGTGTGGGGACACAGTGCTGGGTGGTCCTTGTGCAGGGCACGTGGCTCCTGGCTCCATCCCATGGGTGTTCTAAGGGTTCTGGTCCCATCCTGCAGGTGCTGAGCCCATCCTGTGGGTCCTTGCCCAGTCCCATTTGTCCTGACTACATCCTACAGGTGCTGGACCTGTTCCATGGGTTCTGGCCCCATCCCATGGGTGCTGCCCCCTCCGAGGCCACTGAGGCTCTTACCAAGGCACCAGCAGCTGAGTGCTTGGAGTCCTTGAAGAAGGTGAGGATTCCTCCCTCCAGCACTGTCCAGGAGGAGCTCCAGTTCTTCCTGGGGACCAGAGAGGGGGGTCACACAGGGGGACAGCACAGCCCCTGTCCCCTCTGCCCCCTGAACTCCTGTTTCCAGTGGTGGGGGACACTGGGATGTGCCTACCGGAGCCGCTTCCCTCTATCCACCGTCTTGGTCCTGTTGAGCACTCCAGCTTTTTCAAGGCTTTTAAACTGGAAGGTGGAGGCAGTGTCAGGTTTGCCCCCTGCTCTCCCTGGTGCTGGGGTGGGGAAGGGTTGGGTGCTCTTCCCTGGGTGCTCACCTTCTCCTCCTTGATGCCCAGAGCCGGGGGCACAGTGCTGTGCCAGGCATAGGGCACACTCTCCTGGCTGGAGCCGCTGCTGGCTCGGTTGTGGTGACCTCCTGAGGGCACCTGGGCAGGGAGGGAAGGAGTGGGTGATGCCCAAGGTGTCCCAGCCAGGTGGGTGCTGGGCTCCACATCCCCCCTGGAGACCCTGCCCCCTCTTCCATGGCCCTCTGAGGATGATCATCCAGGCAGAGTATCCTGTTCCCATATCTGTCTCTGACCATGTCCCTGTCTGTATCCCATCCCTGTCCCCATCCCAGTTCCTAACCCTGTTTCCATCCCTCTTCCATTCCCTGTCCCTGTTCCCTCCCATGCCCGTACCGTGTCGGGGGTGAAGTGCTCAGGGTAGAACACAGCTCCCTCGAGGTGGCTGTGCCTGTACCAGCCTGGGGGGGATCTCAGCTCCTCGGGGCGCCTCGTGGCCCCCTGATCATAGGAGCCCACGGGAGAGTAGTCCTCCTCTGGATAACCCTCCAGCTCATCTGGAGACAGGTCAGGATAGTCCGTTTCTGGAGTGGGTGGCTGGAGAGAAGAGACAGGTCAAGATCTTGTGTCCCACCAAAAGCATCTACATCCCCAGGTGTGGCTGGCCCAGGTCAGGGCTGGCCCAGCTCCACCATCTCCATCCTCATCCCTGTCTCCATCTGCATATCCATCTCCATCTCCATCCCTGTTTCCATCCCCATTCCAAACCTTGTTTCCATTCCCACCTCAATCTTCATCTGTGCCTTCAGCTCCAACTCCAGCCTTGTCTCCATCTCCATCTCCATCCCTGTTTCCATCCCCATTCCAAACCTTGTTTCCATTCCCACCTCAATCTTCATCTGTGCCTTCAGCTCCAACTCCAGCCTTGTCTCCATCTCTGTCTCCATCTCCATTGCCATCCCTTTCTCCATCTCCGTCTCTGTCTACATCTTCATCCTATTCCTGTTTCCATGTCTCATCCCTTTCTGAATCTCCATCTCCACCCCATCTGTTTCCATCTCCACTCCCACCCGTCTCCACCCTCCCCAGTCCCCCTGGCTGCTCACCCTCTGCTCCGTGGGGCTGTACCGTGTCCCCCCGGGGTGCATGTCCCGGGGGCTGCCTGTGTCTCCCATGGGAGGAGGATCCCACGACGTCTCACCTGTCACCGAATTATAGAAAAAGGCCTGTCCGCTTGCTTCGTCCATGTGCTGTTCCCACTCGGGAAGCTCCGGGCTGTGTGCGAGTGAGGAGCTGGGGGAGGTGGCAGGACTCACTCCATCCTCCCCCTGCCCAAAGGGACAATCCCACGTGGTCTCGCCCGTCACCGGGTTATAATAAAACAACTGTCCACTCTCCGTGTCCGTGTGAGTTTCCCAGTCCGACACGGAGCTCCCAGGCTCCTCCGCAGCTGAGCCAGCGGCTGCTGCTTCTTCCTGCAGCTCCTGGATGTTGAGGTAGATGGGATCAGGCTGCTCCTCGGGCTCCTTGCGTGTCTGGGGGGACAGGACGGGTCACTGGGTGCTGTGGGTGCAGTGAGCTGTGGTCAAGGCTGCCAGGGATGGTGTTCCTGGGATGTCCCTGCTGTGGTACCCGGGGGCAGACGGGTGAGGGACGAGGAGTTGGACCCTGCTCTGGCTGCTGGGACACCCTCCTGCCTGGGCACCCCATTGCATGGAGCAGGAGGTGCCAGTGATGGGTGTAGATGGTTGGGAGGTGGAGGGGAACACATCATCTGCATTCACATCACCTGTATCTGCACCA
>NW_008657883.1:31752-52401 GCF_000695815.1 Acanthisitta chloris | reverse complement strand
ACTCCCAGGTCCCTTTCTGCCTGGCTTACATATACAGTACTGACTCAACAGTCATTAGATTCTTCTGGACTCTCTCCAACAGTTCCATGTCCTTCCTGTGCTGGGCCCCAGACCTGGATGCAGCACTCCAGGTGGGATATCACCAGAGCAGAGCAGAGCCGAGGGGCAGAATTCCCTCCCTTGACCCACTGTCCACAGTTCTGTTGATGTAGCATGGGACACTGAACAAAAGGCAAAGATAAAAGGTGTAGCAATGGGGAAAAAAAGTTGAAGTAGAACTGTTAGAGTGTCCTATAGCAGGAAAGTGTATATTGGAAATGTATTTACTGTAACATAGCATATGTTCTTCTTACATGTGATAAAATACTAATTCAACCTAAATGGAACTGCTCAAAAAATCCCAGCCCACCCTGAAAGTGCTGTGACTTTTAAGTAACTCAGAGCAGAAACAGTTTTCTCTTTATAAACCCTCCCTACAAGTATGAGAGAGCAATAAGGACACTTCAGACACTGGAGACAAGGGAAAGAAAGCTTTAGGGAAAAGTACTCCATCACAAACCAGCTCTCTCCTAGGGTTTGTCTGCTCCTGAAATTCTTTCAGGTTAGCTTATATTCTTTTTACCCCCCTGAGTAAAATTTGTGGCATCCATAATTTAGCAGGTTTTATCTGGAGTCAACTAAGGTCTCGGTATTCATTATTTCACTCTCTTTGGAAATGCATTTACAGACATTTGGGACACACATTTTGTAACAAATAAAGGAGCATCCTTATTTTAAACCAGCTCTTCTGCCTCTGGCTGTCCTCCTGCAGGTGTGTGCTGTGGTGTAAGTGGGGAGCAGAGCAAACATGACTGTTTACTGACGTGCCCCTAGTGCTGGAGAACATCTTAATTGGATGCCATTTCTCCCTTTAAATGCTGTGAGGCAGCCAGTTATGCCCATTTTTGATTCTAGCCTGGAGCAAGTTCCCTCTGCTCATGTCACACATCGATTGTTCCTGCGTAATTCGCGTCGGAGAACTTCGACTTCCACATCGCATTAAAGAGTTTCTACAAGCTCATCTGTACACTGGTGACCTGCTGACCTCAGAGTTCAGGCTGGATGACAGGGAAGGGATATATCCATACTCTCACATAGCAAAGAGCACATTCTGACAGGGTGTTCAGGAATATCAAGACCCTGAGGAGGACTTTGCAGGTGCTGTCTAAGCCATCACGTTGCTAAAGAAACCACCAGCTAGGTCTGATATAAAACAGACATCCCAGAGATACCAATTAGGGGTTGTGATGCTGACAGCTTGCTTTCACCCAAGACAACTCAGGAACATGTTTCACACCATGATTAGATGGATAGAAACAGGAGAAAGTGATGGAACCAGAGAGAAAATTCTTTTCAATATCAAAACAGTGGATCCTCAAATGACTTTTCTAAGGTACTACCAAGGCATCAGCATATTTGGCTACTCACTAAATATCTTGTAGCAATTCTCCTTCCATAAAACACTCACAGAATCATTTAGGTTGGAAAAGACCTGTAAGATCATTGAGTACAACTGTTACCCCAACACTGCCAAGCTCTCCACTAAACCATGTCCTCAAGTGCTACATCTACATGGCTTTCAAATGCCTCCAGGGATGGTGGACAACACCCTCCCTCCTCAGTCCTAGATCCAGCTCTTACTAAGGGGTTCACTGGCAGAGAAACCTTATAAATGATGATCATTCAGAGGATACTCCTCTAAATATCTACTTTTTCATATTGGCTAAACACATCAGGATGAACATTTGTTACCTTTCTGTACTGCTTAATATTTGCTCTCCCACTTTCCTTGCTGTGCTTTAGCTATTTGTAAGGCAGGTGATGGCATCATTTGGGTAAAAAATGATCACTGGTGCATGGTTAGCATGAGAACAACAGGGCCAGAAAAAAACCCAAAAGCCACAGGGAAAGTAACTTGGTTGCTGGTTGTGTTTATATGCTCAGCTTTTTAGGATTCTGAGATTATATGAGGCAAATTGCCTAACTCAGGCTATAAAGGAATTTCAAAATGCATATGGATTTTAAGGCATTATAAAGGAATTCTTGGACAGTTCCCTGAGGACCAGTGTGATTATGGTGGTTTTCTATTATTTCTGTGCAAGTGTTGTGAAATAATAACTTGGGGCAAAGTCTGGTCTGATTTGGTACTCATTTCTGCTTCCATATCAGCTCTAAGGGACTAGCCTGGAAAATTTAGCACTGTTCCTTTCTAGTTTGCACTTTCACTGTTGTATTAAAGTGATTTTCCCTCTCACTTTTTTTAACTTTCAAGGCAAATAGATCTCTCAAGTACGGGACTCTGTCACAACACCTCATATCTTTCCATCCTCATAAAGGTCCTATAGAGATAGGACAGAAAATATTAAACCAATTTTTCCTTACCAATCTTGCCTACAATGTGACAGATCCTCTGAGAAGGGAAATGCAAAATGTGACAAAAATACAGACTGTGATTCCTGCTAGCAAAAATAACAGGCTTTGAACAACCTCTGCATCAGTGTTCTCTCAGTTTTCCTCTTAGCATGCAATGTGATCCATATCTCAGGTATGGGGGTTTTCCTACTGCAGAAATAGCCAGAAAATCCTTATGGAGAAGAAGGGGCTGTGCTTGGTAGCTTAGAATCATAGAATCATTGAATCATCAGGGTTGGAGGAAACCTCTAAGATCATCAGGTCCAACCATTAACCTGTCACTGCTGGAACCCCTAAACCCTAAACCAGATCCTCCAGTGCCACATCCAGACACTTCTGAAACACCTCCAGGGATGATGACTCCACCACCTCCCTGGGCAATATCCCAGTGCCTGACCACATTAACAGAGAAAATATTTTTCCTGACATCTGAATCTCAAGCTTCATCAGAGTATTTTGATAGAGAGAAAATATAACGCAGTGGAGGGAAGGTGATTGATTTTTTCTGGAACTGTGCAAAGATGTGAGCACAGGGAAGAGAAAATCACAGCTCTTGGCTGAAACAGAAAGGCAACTAATAATTCTCTTGTATTGGTACCATTTCTTGAGGCCTTTGAAACCCTCTAAGGCTCTGAATGTTTGCCTTTATTTTCTCAGTTCCAAGAAAAAAGCCCTGCAGTCCAAGCCGGACGTCCAATCTATTCCATCTTGTTGCTTCTCCATTCCCTTTATCTCCTTTTGGTCTTCACTAGCTTAAAAATGAACGCCGTGGTACATACACTCAGAATTTTCTTTCCACCTTGCAATGCTGCTAATGATTTATTAAGAATGTTTTAAAATGTCATGAAACGATCTGAAAATTTCATAAAAGGCTTCCATGAAGTATGAACAAATCCTCATACAAAGCAGCAGTAAATCCCTTTAAGAAAGAAGCTGTCTTAAGGAAGTCAGATAAGAGTAATTGGCAAGACAAAC
Source organism: Acanthisitta chloris (assembly GCF_000695815.1). NCBI lineage: Eukaryota > Metazoa > Chordata > Aves > Passeriformes > Acanthisittidae > Acanthisitta > Acanthisitta chloris. The sequence goes on along the minus strand of NW_008657883.1, from coordinate 48,975 downwards.
AAGTATCCTAAAGTAGCTGCACAGTAGGGTTTGTGTCCCCAATCAGATCTAAAGTGTTATGGAGACCACTCCTCTGACTCTTCAGACCATTCAGAGAATCTCTTTGCTTTCCCTTAACACTTTTTGACAAGATTCCCCCACCTTGTTTCAGAAAGGTTGTGAAAAGCCCAGCAAAGTACCCAATATTTAGGTCACAGTACTATTTATCTGCTTCCACCTTTGATCACAGGTTCCTCCTTTGTTCCATCCATCTCCCACCCATCCATCAAGACATAATTACACACCTACGCAACATCCAGTAACACCAGATGGGGCCACAGGATGGTTCTAAGAATGACAATGTACATCCACAGAGATTAATGGAGAAAAATGACCTTCACTTACAGCAGAGAGTTTCTCCAGGTCTGATATAGTTGTCCTTTTGGGCCTTACTACACTGTAATGTTGACCTTTCCCCTGTTACCACTCAGGCTTTGCTGCACTGTGGAGAAATACTTTTTTGTACTTCTGAACACTGCATAAAGCATAGAATCATAGAATGGTTTGGGTTGAAAGGGTCCTTAAACCTCATCTAGTTCCACCCCCTGCCATGGGCAGGGACACCTCCCACCAGCCCAGGCTGCTCCAAGCCCCATCCAACCTGGCCTGGAACACTCCCAGGGATGGAGCAGCCACAGCTGCTCTGGGAAACCTGCTCCAGTGTCTCAGCACCTTATAGGGAACAATTTCTTCCTAATATCAAATCTAAACATAATCTCTTTCAGTTTGAACCTATTCCCCCTTGTCCTATCACTACAGTTCCTTTGTAACAGCCCAGGATATGGTTTGCTAATATGTATAGGAATATGGACTCAGTTGGTAGGTCAAAAAATTGAAAATCTCACCTCTGAATCTCCCTTAGAAACTTCAGATTTACCAGTTCTTATGGGATGAAGATTTAGAGGGAAGAAGAAGTGGTCAGAAGAGCATTCAGGTAACAACACACACCTCATGGCAAGAACTCCATGGGTCTCCCCATGGGGAGAGGAGCTCTCAAGTTGCCTTCTACATTCTCTCTCTGCACATGAAGCCTTAGAAATAAGACCTTTGCTACATGGATGTTCTGCTGCCTCTGTTGTGTCTCCCAAGGCTGCAGAACCATTTCGTGGGACAGGTTGATTCTGATACTGATATAATTTTTTACAGCTAGTAGTGGTGTCTCTGCCCTGCAATGTCATGGAAGGAGACACAGGGAATGGCTCCAAATGGAAGCAAAGTAATTTGGGAGATTAAAAAGGCAGGAAAGTGCTGCCCTAGGAACAGGCCTTCTGTCCACAAGCAGAAAAATTAACTGGAAAAAACTTTCTGATATAAATGACTCATATGAAAATGTCTCTGTCTTTCTACAGTCTCTGGTTAAGCAGAGTGAAAGATTTCTTATGAAGTCAATCGCTTGAGCTCACATAGGCTAGATAAGGTTTGAGAAAGAGATAAGTTGCTTGCCAGAATTTCTTCCTAAATTGTCTCCAAATTTTGTCCAGAAATAGATTATCCATTCTGAGTCTCTCAGCTACAAGTATTTATAGGCACAACTCCATTATCTAGACCTCATATTATGGCAAAAAACAAACTACCTCTTGTTGGTCACATATATAAGACAACATACACCTCTTATAAACCAGTGAAGTCAATGGAAAACTTCCCAGATACATCTCTAGGCATAATCCCTGTTGGATGAATCTAAGACAGGCAACAATCCTGAATAATGGCACCGATTTAATGTGACCTTTTTTAAGCTTATGAAGGAATTCATGCACTAACCTGAACCAAGTAAATTAGGCTCTCATTAAACCCACAAGTAGTCACATTCTGTTTAAATAAAACTCAGGCTCATGAAGTCAAACATTTAGTAGCTTCTTTACTGGATTTAAGTCCAAATCCAGGTGATTTCAGGAGTGCATGAAGAAAATAGCAGTCCTTGTTTGGGGGATTCCTATTTTCTTTCAGGTTTTGTTTGGGAGTGGAATGATTTATGATGAAGTTAGGAGGGAAGACAGGGCTGAATGAGACTCCTGGATGCAAGCACTGCTCTCTGGTTCGGTGGCATTATGTGAGGGAAGGGAACAGATGGAAAAAGAAAGTGGTTGAACTTCCTATTTGTACTCACTCATCGACTCTGTCAATTTGGCCATCTCTGTTTCTCTTTTGGGCTTCTCCTGGGGGAACAGACAAAATGAAAAACAAACATATATATAGTATATGTAAATATATATTGAGTGCAAGTGGCAATGTGAGGGCAGGACATTAATCCATTATATATCTCTATATTATTTAGGGTTTTAACTTCACCCCTAAATACCCTTCACCCCCAGGGGCTTGCTTTTTTTTTTTCCTTGCAATTTCTCAATTTTGCCAGCTATGAAGTCTGAAACTTGTATTTCTTTTTCTGTGTGGATGTGTGTATGTAGCTGAAGAAACTGAAATTATTCCATCCAAGTGCTAATGGAGGAGGAAATCCTCCTCAGTTTTTCACTCTCTGCTAAAATTTGCAAGTGTGTTAAGCCATCCTGACATAAGATCGACCCACAAAACAGATATACTGCAGGAAAGAAAGCATTTATTTGGAAATAAATAGATTTCCCACGGAAGCTGGAGTGTGTGGTATGGTACTGGGCACTGAGGTGAACTGACTGAAGTCTGCTTTATTTATTTCTCTGATAGATGAGGGACTCCCAGTCAGGCCTGCTTGTCTTTGCCACTTGGTTTCGGCATTATTTTTGTAGTCTAAATTTGTTTTCCCATTTCAGACACTTGTTGTAGCTGCTGTAACTGAGGCAGAAGGCTTGGACAAGGAAAAGCCCTTGGATTTGGTGGAAATCCTCTTAGTGCCCCAAAGTATTGCCTCAGCCAGAGCAAGGGAGGCTGGGGCTGATGTCCTGGTTTCAGAGCCAAAGTTTGGACTGAATTAAAACTGTCAAACCATTTAAACTCCCAACCCTATGATCCCTGAAGCTACAAAGGCACCTTGGGTGATTGAGTCCCAGCTCTCTACCTCTCCACCTGTGTGGAGGCTGCAAGAATGGATCTCCTGGGCCATGGGTGTGCAAATCTTGATCTTGATCTAGGTAGCTTTTTTTTCCCCCAAAAAAGCCTCAGTAGGTGAGAGAATTTCCACCAAAATGTGACTTTATTAGGCAGCAACCCCAAATAGATGCTCCCTGTCTCAGCTCTGGGACAGGGTGTGGGTTTCTGGGCAGGATGACCTGCAGTAGCTGCTGAAAAGGCTGGGGACAGGATTCAGCATGCTGGCATCTGTCTTTGGCTGGCTCTGTGCTAACTGGGGCTGAGAATGGTGTGAGAATGGTCCCTGCTAGGTGTTAAATGTCAGTATAGATGTAGTTTTCAAATGCTATTTGGCTGTTACAGGAGCAGATTCTGCTGCAGAGGTGCCAGGCTGGCTCAAGAGCTAACCCTCCTGCCTTATTAGAGGAGTAGGATCATCTGATGACTTGAGAGGTAAAGTCTGTCCATCTGTAGCTCTTTCTCAGAGTAAAAGGTGGACTAAGACTCATAGAATCATTGAATTGTTAAGGTGAGAAAAGACTTCTAAGCTCACCAAGTCCAGCTGCTAACCTAGCACCACCATGCTCACCATTAAACCATGTTCCCAAGTGTCACAACCACATGTTTTTTAACAGTTCCAAATATGGTAATTCCCTGGACAGCCTGTTCTGATGCTTCTTCAGTGAAGAAGTTTTTTTCTAATATCCAATCTAGAACTCCCAGGGTGCAAATTGAGACCATTTCCTCTCATCCTGTCACTTGCTACCTGGGAGAAGAGACCAACCCCCACCTGGCTACAACCTTCTTTCAGAAAGTTGTAGAGAGCACTAAGGTCTCCCCTGAGCCTCCTCTTCTCCAGGCTGAACAACCCCAGGTCCCTCAGTGTCTCCTCATAGGACTTACTCTCTAGTAAGTATCTTTCCTCAGTACTGGCTTATATCTGGTGCAAAAACGTAAAGAAATATTTTCTATACCAAATAAGCCACAACTTGCACTTCAGAAAAACTAAAACCCCACTCACATTTCACAGTAATAGGCAACATTGGAATTCATGAAACAAGCAGCTAATGCTTCACCACTGCGTTCATACCCCTTAGAGTATTTAGTATTAAGAGAAAGGTTTAAGGTTATGTCCCAAATCTGAGTGAGGTTAATGCCCTAAGCCATGCTGATAATGTAGCATCCAGCACCAGATTCATGCAATACTATAAAGGGAAATAAAGGAAGGAAGAAAGAAATAGCACAAGAGTCAGTTTAAAAAACCAAAAAAAAAGGTCCTGGGTGACAATTTTTTGCATGGTGTTAATCATCAAAGGAAAGCACAGCACTATGAAAATCATCAGCAATTTGTGTCCTGTTGCTTTAGAATGTGACCTTAAAACATCTCCTTCTGCTACAGAACTTAAGAGTTTATCAGGAAGGAGCAGTTGGGAAAGATCAGTGTTGAGCCCTGAAGATGGAAGGCTTGATTTATTAGACTTGTAACAAGTGTGATTTTAAATATTAATGCTTTGCTCTTGCATGGTATTAAATACTTTGTACCAATGATGAAGTCCAATGTAATGATGTAGGAGACTAGAATGGCATTTCCTTCTAAACTGAAAGCATTAAATAAAAGATATAAGGACAAGATTATACATTTTGGAGTTTGGTTTAGTTTTCTTAAAAGAAATGACCTGGACTACTGAAGTTCTGATCTTCGTTCTTTAGAAGATAAAGGCACATTGGTGTGAATATCATTCTCAATAGGACACATTTAATAACTATATCCCATTTTCCAGGTGTTTAATTGAAAAAATTAATCTTTTGTACTGTTATCAAGGAAGTTTAGACTCTGTATGAAATTCTTCCCTCAAGTTTTGCACTTTTCCCATTCTCTAATGACCATAGAATCATAGAATCATCAAGGTTGGAGGAGACCTCTAAGATCATCAAGTCCAGCCATGAACCTCTCACTGCTGTAACTCCTAAATCCTAAACCAGATCCTCCAGTGCCACATCCAGACACCTCATAAACACTTCCAAGGATGGTGATTCCACCCTGGACAACCCATTCCAGTGCCTGAGCACCCTAAAAATCACTAGGGTGTGCACACACACACACACACTATGAAGTTCTGGAAACTAAGATTTTTCCACTTGTCTGTTTTATCAAAATGGGATATGTTAGGAAAGTTTGAACACCTCTAAGAAATTTGGGTTGTGATGGCAGATAAAGAAGGAATTCCTTCCTTTCTGACAGAATGAGTTCTAGCAGATTAACTTGGGGAAAGAAAACAACATTAAAACATACTTTTGGTCCTGACTTAGCAGATGTGAGTCTGAATACAGACTGACAGCACAATAAGATTTGCTGCCTTAAAAAAAAACAACAACAAAAACCCAAACCACAAAACAAAACAACACAAAAAGGAAACAACACAGTGTTCATTCCAGGACAGAAGTTGCCTTTAAGGGTAGACTGTGGTCCTATTCTCTCTGGAGATTCCTGTAAACAAGAATTGCCACCTCAGAAAGCACATCAGGAAAAACAGGCCTAAATTTTCATCTCTCCTCACACACTGAGGTTCATATCTATTTGGGGTTTGTTTTGTAGCTGTGTAGTCAGCATGGAGTGATTTCTGCAGGGGTTTCAATCCATGTGCTGTTGCATGAGCCAGTTCTGAGGTGGAGAACCCAAATCTTCCACAAGCTCAGAGGAGCAGCAGAGCCAGACTCTGCTCTTAGAGGAGCCTGGATGGTGTGCAGGTCTGTGCTGCCCTCACACACCTGTGTGAGATGGTTACTGCCCTCCTGAGTACATAAAGAGCAAGAAATCCTGCTCTTCATATTTTAAATGATACAGACACAAAGTGCAAGCAATAGATGATATGCCCCAAAAGGAGTGTGGGCAGCAGGTCGAAGGAGGTGATTCCCCTCTTGTCCTCTGCTCTCACGAGACCCCACCTGGAATACTGCAGTTCTGGTGTTCTCAACATAAGAAGGACATGGAACTGTTGGAGCAAGACCAGAGGAGGCCACAAAGCTGATCAGAGGATTGGAGCATCTCCCCTATGAGGACAGGCTGAGGGAGTTGGGACTATTCAGCCTGGAGAAGAGGTTTTATGAAGACCTCAGAGCAACCTGCAGGAGCAGAAGGGACTCCAAGGAAGCTGGAGAGGGCCTGTGTGTTAGGAGCTGCAGGGACGGGACAAGGGGCAATGGGTACAAACTGAAGGAGGGGGAATTTAGGATAGATATTAGGCAGAAGTTTTCTCTGTGTGTGTGGTGAGACACTGGCACAGGTTGCCCAGGGAGGCTGTGGGTGAGGATCGCATCAAATTCCAAATGAGAATCAAAATGTTGAGTGCCTAGGTGACTTGTCTTGTAAGGAAAAATTCTTGGGCAAGAGAGTTTTTAATTTTTCTAATGGAAGGACATGGGCACATCCTGTAACTTCCTCTGCAGTGGCTGTTGGCTTCAGCTGGCACTAATTAATGAGATCAGTATATTTGATTTCACAGAGTCACAAGATGGGTCAGGTCGGAAGGGACCACAGTGGGTCATCTGGTCCAACCTCTCTGCCCAAACAGGGTCAGCCCAGAGCACATTGCACAGGATTGTGCCCAGATGGTTCTGGAATATCTCCAGTGAGGGAGAATCCACGATCTCTCTGGGCAATCTGTTCAGTGCTTGATCACTGCATGGGAAAGAAGCTGTGCCACAATTCTTGGTGGAATTTTCTGTGCATTGGTTTATGCCTTGTCCTGTTGCTCAGCACTATGGAGCAGAGTCTGATCCATCCTCTGACACCTCCCTGCAGATACTGACATACATTGATGAGTTCATACTTTAGAGCACATTAAGGTGTTGAAATGGAGCTTAGAGATCATCCAGTCCCAACCCCTGCCCTGGGCATGGACACCTCCCACCAGAGCAGGTTGCTCAAGGCTTCACAAGGTGCACCAATATGTTAGGAATCTGTTGAAGTAATCAGAACTTGGGCTAAAATTTCTAATAGTACTTTGTCTCTCTTGCAGTGGCTGAGCCATGGATCAGAACTCAAATCCATTATATCCATTACACATACTTTTTGTGAAGCTTTGTTGCTTTTGGAAGTAATTCAAGAGCAAATCCCTAGTAATTTCATTGATACTTCCTTTAAGGCAATTCAATCACTAAATGCAAATTCAATGAACAAGTGGCAGAGAAGAACCTTGTCTGAAATTTTAGCTGGAAGTAATCTATCTTGGGATATCTTCAATTACTTTTCAAACTACATGAAAATGATGTGATGTTTGAAACACTATTAAATGGGAATAATAGGATTTCATTTTATATAGTGTCTTTCCTACTTGTGACATCTTCTAATGCTTTGCAGTTATGAATTAGGTCCTGGTTCTTAGGGGATGGTGTATAGGGAAATGCAGCACTCATTATGTGCTGTTCATTTCAGCAATAGCCTACACTCAGCTCTGGAAGGCAGAGCTTATTTTACGTGGAGAGGGATTGTTGGAAGAAGTTGGCGCTCTTTCTTTTGAAAAATGCTGTAGGAACTTTCATTTCTACCTGGACACATATCCAACAAAAGAAAAAAATAGCTTAATAGCCCTTATTTAGGATCTTTAACAATGAGATTCATTGTGTTATTGCATTAGTTTATTATTATTAGAATTGAAGCATTATGCTACCCTGCCTAGATTTATAGGAGTTGCTTTTCATGGCTCCCTGTGCCAAAGATAAAAAATAGTGTATATCTTGTTTATTTTTACTACTCTGTCTTGCCCATAGAATCATAGAATGTTAAGGGATTGGGATGGAGCTTAGAGATGATCCAGCCCCAACCCCTGCCCTGGGCAGGGACACCTCCCACCAGAGCAGGTTGCTCAAGGCTCAGCCAACCTGGCTGTGAACATTGCCAGGGCTGGGGCAGCCACAGCCTCCCTGGGCAACCTGGGCCAGTGTCTCAGCACACACACAAGGAAAACTTCTTCCTGATATCTCAATTTACTTCCCTTCTTTCAATTTCTCCCTGTTGCTCCTTGTCCTGCCCCTGCAGCTCCTAACACAGATCCCTCTGCAGCTTCCCTGGAGCCCCTTCAGCTCCTGCAGGTTGCTCTGAGGTCTCCACACAACCTTCTCTTCTCCAGGCTGAACAGCCCCAACTCCCTCAGCCTGTCCTCATAGGGGAGAAGCTCCAGTCCTCTTATCAACTTCGTGGCCAACTCTGGACTTGCTCCAACAGTTCCATGTCCTTCGGATGTTGGGGACACCAGAACTGTGTGCAGCACTCCAGGTGGGGCCTCACCAGAGCAGAGCAGAGGGAAAGAATCACCCCAAGAAAGGAGATTGGCCCAAACTGTTTCATCATGTCTTCTAGAATTAACTCTTGGAATTGGGGCTGTAATGCCTATATTTGTGCAGGACCCAGCACAGCTTGATCTCCAGCAAATTGGCTTCATCCTCAGCTTTAAAGCTGAGAATACTAGCAAGTAATCTGCATTCCCTTACAGTGATCCTGGAATTTGAATGGCTAAGAATACATTTCATAGGACTATCCTGTGCTTGGCACAAGAGGTGATTTCAATTTGCATCAGTTGGAATGAGCTTAAAATACAATATTTGAATAGCTGGAGGGAGCAGAGTTCACTGAGGGTGTGCCTGAGCTGGGTTCACTGGAGTTATCCAGCAGCAGGGGTGAGTTGGGCTCATTAATGTGCTCAGATGTCATAAAGCACTCTCAGGAGCTCTGATATAAGATGCTTTACATGGAAGAAATTTGCATTAACAGCAGGAGGAACTGAATTGATTTCCCTGGGTTCTAGAATCCAGTTTTTACATTCCTCATAATTTTTAGGGAACTTACTCATCATTCACACTTGGTCTGTGAAATATGGATGGGGAAAAAAAAAATCTATTTTTTTTTCCAGGCAGAAAATCAAGCAGCAATTCTAGAGAAGCTTGTCACGTCCCCTCAGACTCAAGGCACAAAGCTCATAGAGTGGTGGATGAAATCCATTGCAAATACATTGTCATTCTCTCGACTAGGAGGGCTAAATATTCATATATTAACCAGTGGGGATGGTGTGTGGTGGTTCTGAGTGTAGAAAATCCTTTTCTGAACAGAATCAGTAGAAATAGATGTTAGCAAGTGCTGTTGAGGATTTATGAACATTTTTTAATGTACCATTTTTAATCTACCAAAGAAATAAAAATACAAATACAGTTAAGTAAAAAGTAGTTTGGATAAGAGAAAAATACTAGAGTTTACAGGAGAGAATACTCACATCTGGCACAGGTTGCCCAGGGAGGCTGTGGCTGCCCCAATCCTGGCAGTGTTCACAGCCAGGAGGGATAAAGCCTTGAGCAACCTGATCAGGTGAGGAGATGTCCCTGCCCAGGGCAGGGGTTGGGACTAGATGATCTGTTAGGTCCATTCCAAACCCCAAAATTTTATGTGTCTAAGTGTCTATGCTTCTATGCATGAAAGAGAGAGAGACTTGATGGTTTTGGAATTTTAAGTAAGATCTAAGCTGCAGCAAGTCTGAGGTTTTCAGTTTTACTTAACCTGAAGAACTTCACATTTTTAAACCATAAAAATCAACTGCAGCCAACTGTGGTCGCTTCCAACTTCTCCCATCCTGTGATTCTGTAGTTCTAAGAGAATGGGTTGGGTTGACTAAACACTAGGAGAGCTTCCACTTCTGTATTTTACAGCCAATGAACTCTATGCCCTGTCTTCTTCTGAGAAGCTCAGTTTGGGGTGTTCTAACAAATCATGGATGAAGGTAGTTGCAATGGAGCATTTCAGGCTCACACACAACATTTCTAGGCTGCCTTGGGAAACTAAGCAAGTGGAAGTATAAGCTGAAAATTGAGAGGAATATCCTGGCAACAAAGTGATGTTGGGATGCTCTGCTGAAAAGCTTTGAAAGCTTTTTACTTAGGGCTGTTAAAACTCCATTGGACAAACCATCATGGATGACATCTCAGCAAACAATCTGCAAGGCAGAATGGATTAATCTTTGCATATGCTTTGCCACCTAAATCTCTAGGCTGCAGGTAGGGTGGCTGTGTGCAATTAATGCATGGTGAAAAGCTCTATAAGCAGTGGAAATGTTCTTACCAATTCAAAGACCTGTGGATCAAGTGCTTAAGAAACAGCAATTTTCCTTTTTTAGGGTATAATTCATGAATATATTCAGGATAGTAATAGAAGAAATGTAAGCTACCTTTGAGATAACAGCAGCTACTTTTAAAATAGTTGGGAGAAACACAGAAGAGGAGATTCACTATAGAAAAGAGACTTATAATGCTTATCTTTTCAGCTGTTAATGATGCATATATATAGTTTTTCATGAACTCGTTGCTTCTGTGCCCTCCCCCCCCAATTTCCCCCAAAGGGAAAATCTCAACTAGTTATTTGTGTTCTTGTAGCATCATATTCCAGATTTCAATAAGAATCACTGAAAGAGTATTTACAGACTGAGGATTTTACATGAAAAATAGAGGTGGAAGTGTGTCTGAACTAATCTAGAAACCATTATTTAAACTATTAAAGAGAATAATGATCTAATAAAATATGTTTTGTTTATTACCTGCCTTGATGCATTTAAAAATAACTCCTAACTGAACAGAGCAGATCAAACATCTCAAAACTGAACCTATTTCCTTGGGTACCTTGTGAGACTTAAAGGATGAACAGATGATCAGGGGAAATGACATTTCCCTTTGTTTTGTGCTGTGATCATGTTCATTCAGTGCAAGTTCTGAAACACGAAGTGTCTTCAGTGTCAGGTTTGGCTCCAACTAAATAACACCAAAGTATCTCACACAGTTTCCAATTTTAGCAGCCTTTTGTTGTTAAAGCTATTGCAAAAAGAAATCTTCAAAAGCAGATCTGTTGAAAGGGAACAAGGAATGTGTCAGATGCTGCAAAAATGCTAATAATGCTAATATCTCCCTGTCCTACTGAAGAATACCTGAAAATACCTCTCATTTACTACTCCCTGAGAGAAAAATGGACTTCAGGTTGCTGACACAGATCTTTTTGCAGCCAAACTGGCCAAGCATTACAAAGAGAAATGCTGAGGTAAACCTGACTTTGCTTTACCTTTTCCATTAACCTTTCAGAGCTAATGAAGAGAATAATAGGAGCTGCAGCAGAAAGAGGCAAAACGTGGATCTTTGGACATAGACCTTGTGGTTCTAGTTAGGACTAAATATCTGGATCCACTGCCTAAGCAGGTTATTTAGATTCCCTGTAGCATCAACGGAGGGAAACCAGCACCACCAAAGGCAACTTAGCCAGGTGTCTGGAGAGATGAATCACTGGAGGAAGTGCTCAGCTTATTAGGAATACACTTGATATGACTAAATCTACCTAAATACTTGTTATATGGCTAAAGACAGGGAGAGGATGAAGCCACCCCTCTCTGAAACTGCTGTGGTATTGTAGTCTTTCTGCTGTGCTAAAGGTTTGCTCCCACCCTTCACCTCCCATTCTCTTCACCCCCACCTACTGTTTCTTCATTTCGTTCTCTCCTGTCTAATCTAGTGCAACACCTTTCCTAAAGTGATGTCTCCCTTTCCTTTTCTCTCCATCTAACTTTATAACTAACCTTTCTTCTCCCTCTCTTCACACTCTCCCACACTTCCCAGAAGAAGGCTTGTGAAACCAGCATGCTGCTTGTTGCTATCACAAGGTGCATCCTCCCTCTCTACCCCTCATACCCACATGTACTATCTCTCGCCTAAAAAGACTGTACAGCTTTGAATCAGGGACTCTCTACTGCTTGAACTCTGTAGGCTCAGTCATAGCATCACCTCAAGGCTCTGGGCTGTGAAAATATTCGTATTTTAATAATGTGTACAATATATTATCACAGAAACATCAAGGCTGGAAGAGACTTTCAAGCCCATCCAGTCCCACCATCTGTAATCACCCCTAAACCTTGTCCCCAAGGGTCACATCCAGATGCCTCTGGAACAGTTCAAGAGACAGTGACTCCACCACCTCCCTGGGCAACTCATTCCAATGCCTGAACACTCTGGCAGGGAAAACGTTTTTTCCTAGTATCTAATATGAACCTTTCCTGGTGCAACTTAAGGCCATTTCCTCTTGTCCTTTCACTTGAGAAACGGGCAGAAAAGACCAACGCACACCTCACTGCAACCTCCTTTAAGGCAGTCGTAGAGAGGAATGAGGTCATCCCTGAGCCTCCTCTTTTCTAGACTATATTATATATATCATATATATATTATCTAGAATCATAGAATCACAGAATCATAGAATGCCCTGGGTTGGAAGAAACCTTAAAACTCATCTGGTTCCAACCCCTGCCCTGGGCAGGGACACCTCCCACCAGCCCAGGCTGCTCCAAGCCCCATCCAACCTGGCCTGGAACACTCCCAGGGATGGAGCAGCCACAGTTGCTCTGGGCAACCTGTGCCAGTGCCTCACCACCCCCATAAGGGAGAATTTCTTCTTAACACCCAATCTAACCCTACTCTCTGCCAGTGTGAGGCCATTTTCCCTTGTCCTGTCCCTCCATCCCTTGTCAATAGTCTCTCTCCAGCTCTCCTGTAGCTCCTTCAGGTAGTGGAAGGCCACAAATATGTCGCTACACAGCTTCTCTTCTCCAGTCTGAACAACCCCAGCTCTCTCAGCCTTTCCTCCCAGCAGAGCTGCTCCATCCCTCTCATCCCCTTTGTGCTTCCTCTGGCCTCTCTCCAACAGCTCCATGTCGTTCCTGTACTGGGACCCCAGAGCTGGATGCAACAGTCCAGGTGGGATATTACCAGAGCATATATATATTATATTATACATGATCATAAATGACAGAGAAGTATAAGATGTTCACTAATGAAAAATCAAACCAGGGTCAAATTCATTGCCCTGTTGCTCTCTTCATTCTCCTGGTACTCAGACCAAGCTGACCAAGGGTTCTCACTGCTTGAGGAGGCTTGTGCTCACTGTTGGCTGTTTATTGTTCAATTCAAACCCAGAGGCTGTTTCCTGAGTTGTTCCTGCCAGCTCAGCACAGTGCAATGCTGCCTGGACATCCCCAAGGAGCCTTGGAAAGAACAATAACTGTCAACAAGTAAATTAGTCTGCAAGAGCCTTGTCCTCGTGTAACTGCACTGCCAGTACCTGATTTAGCTTTTCACCTAGGCATGTTTTGTATTGTGCCATGCAGACATCTGTATCATGTCTTGGCGACTGGAATATATTTCAGCTGGAATATCTGGACAAGCTCTGTGTAAATCAGACTGAAGATTTACAAGTCAGGCACAGCAAATCCATAGGTTCTTCCAGCAGTGCAGCTGATTGCACTTTCACATTGTACAATGTACTTTATACACTGAGCCATAAACCAGAGATGTTTCAAATGTACCAGTTTGAGTTCTTTCTAAGTTTAAACACCTCCAAAATAATAGATGATGCTAGGGATTAAAGGTCAGCTCATGGAGCTAGACATTATTGCTGCTTTTAATCTAATTAAGTGCTAATAGTAATAAAATATTCATAGCTGTAAACCTATAAAGGGAAAAATAAGTGCTCTAATAGAGATGGGTTAGGATAAAGCATTTTATTCATAGTTTCATAGCATGTTAAGGAGTTGTAATAAAAATAATAGATGATGCTAGGGATTAAAGGTCAGCTCATGGAGCTAGACATTATTGCTGCTTTTAATCTAATTAAGTGCTAATAGTAATAAAATATTCATAGCTGTAAACCTATAAAGGGAAAAATAAGTGCTCTAATAGAGATGGGTTAGGATAAAGCATTTTATTCATAGTTTCATAGCATGTTAAGGAGTTGTAATAGAGCGATGATCCAGCCCAGCTCCAACCCCTGCCCTGGGCAGGGACACCTCCCACCAGAGCAGGTTGCTCAAGGCTCAGCCAACCTGGCTGTGAACACTGCCAGGGCTGGGGCAGCCACAGCCTCCCTGGGCAACCTGGGCCAGTGTCTCATCACCCTCACAGGGAAAACTTCTGCCTGAGATCTCATCTAAATTTCCTTCTTTCAATTTCTCCCCACTGCTCCTTGTCCTGTCCCTGCAGCTCCTAACACAGATCCCTCTGCAGCTTCCCTGGAGCCCCTTCAGCTCCTGCAGGTTGCTCTGAGGTCTCCACACAACCTCCTCTTCTCCAGGCTCAATAGCCCCAACTCTCTCCTAGGGAAGCTGCTCCAACCCTCTGATCAGCTTTGTGGCCTCCTCTGGCCTTGCCCCAACAGTTCCATGTCCTTCCTATACATTACAAAGATATCAAGCAGAGATGGGGGAAGCTCCTGGAAGTTTCTCTGAGAAGCCACACCTGTAGCTCTCCTCCCAAACCCTTGATGCTCAAACCCAATACAAACTCCATTGTCTCCTGCATTTTAAAATAAATCACGAGGAAGTTCACTATTGCTCAGAATTCCTCAGAATTTCCTAGGAGGCTTTTGGTGAAACTTTAATCAAGAATAAATGTAGTCAGATAATGTATTTAATTTTTTCTCCATTTTATAAAAACATTCTTATCTCCTGTTTTCCCAGTGTCTCTTCTCCTCCTCCCCAAGTTCTAGATTATGCCCAATATCCATTCAGTTCTATGCAAATCTGGTTAATAAAAAGATAAGAACTTAACAGTTCTCACACTGTCCTATTACCGTAAGTGTTCTACCACTATGCAAACTAGATGTGAGACATAAAAATCTCCCGAGTTTTGCAGCTTGCCTTGATTTTTATGTCTCCTGCATAATTCTTAAGTGCCTAACACTTCAGAAAACTCTGTGTAACTTAAGGGGAAATTAATCTTTACTCACAGAAAATGGGAGGAAGATTTAGGTAAGAGGTTTTCCCATTTTTTGAGTGTCTTTTAATTAAAATTCCCTTCTGTTTGTTTTTAAAAAAGCAAAGCTCTGCTTCTAGTCATTTTACAACAGATCAATTCTAGGCTTTGCTAACCACCCAATGGAACAACTTGTTCTGCCTTGCCAAACCTTGATGTGCAACTTCATGGACTATTTTTCATCTCTTTCTCTTTTTTTCTCTCTCTTTCCAGCACAAATCCAGCTGCAGAAGCCTGGAGAATGCCATCAACACAGGCATATACACCCTGATTGTGAAATTATGTGCAGGCAGACCTGTTATCCATCTTCATGAAGCTCTGCTGGCTGTGGGCAGACCATGGGGAGGCTCAGTCTAGACAGAGATGCCTCAGTGCAGGGTCAGGGGTTAAGGCTCTGACTTCCTTCCAGACTCCTCTGTGATATTCGGAAAGCCCAAAATTCAAGTCACTACTTTGGTTTGCATTCTACAGGAGAGAAATGCATTCTCCTCTTTGGAGTATACAGCAGGAACAAGTTATCTTCACTTTTCCATCCATCCTCTGATATCAATTCCTCAGATCAAAATGATTTTCACTTTGCTAAATTGATTGCTGTGCAATTATTAATTTGATGCAAGCTGGGCTGAATGCTGGCTACAAAGGGTTTCATATCAAGCAAATTAAAAGAACAAGATGAGGGCCACCAAGATGATCAGAGGGATGAAGCAACTCTGCCAGGAGGAAAAGCTGAGAGAACAGGGATTGTTCAGCCTGGAGAAGAGAAGCTTTAGGGTGAACTCATTGTGGTCTTTCAGTACCTGAAGGAGCTACAGGAGAGATGGAGAGAGACTACTGACAAGGGATGGAGGGACAGGACAAGGGGAATGGCTTCAAACTGAAGGAGGGAAAGTCTAGGTTGGATATGAGAAGAAAGTTTTATCCTGTGCGGGTGGTGAGACACTGGCCCAGGTTGCCCAGGGAGGCTGTGGCTGCCCCAGCCCTGGTGGTGTTCCAGGCCAGGCTGGATGAGCCTTGAGCAACCTGATCTAGTGAGGAGGTGTCCCTGCCCAGGGCAGGGGGTTGGAACTAGATGATCTGTAAGGTCCATTCCAACCTCTAAATTCTATGATTCTATGATGTTGGAAATGAGGTGACCTTGTAGATAAGGTCAAATAGAGACTATAAACAAACAAACCCCCAAAACACCTTAAAAAACAAAGAAAGAAAAAACTCTTCTAAGCAGAAATTATTCAGACGCGCTAAAGGTCTCATGTCTGTCTGACAATGTGAGAAAAGCTTCTCTTTCAGAGACCTGAGTGCCAGAAAACAGAAGATAATGACCCTCTGACAGCTCTCTCTATAGACAAAGATTTGTAGCTCCTAAGGGGCAGGTGTCCACAGTAGAAAAAACATTAATTAATCCCCTGGTTGGCAGGCTCAGCTGGGAAAAACATGACTAAATGAGCATGGCACTGAAGTGGCTTCTGTGATGATAATTGCATGTCCCCACATTTATTGTAATTTGGGATGTGATTTTCCACTTGGATCTGAATCACAGAAAGGGTCGAATTGTTGTGACAACACACAGGGATAATGACTCTATTAGAACATACAGGGCCTGATTTCCAAAGGTACTCATCCCCCACACCTTTCATGGGATCAGGAAAGTTTTGGCAGCTTGGAAAATTTGTACACTCATCATCATTTCAGTGCTAAATCTGCCAAGGGAGAATTGTGAGAAAGCCACAAAGCAGCAATGACTGTGGATAGGATGAAGCACTAAAAGAACAGTTTTCATTAAAAAGAGAAGACAGAGAAATGCAAGAGGGGAAAGGTTTGGGTTTATTTCATTTTACATGAATTAAAAAAACATCAGTTATAAATGCTGGTTGTGGGAATTACACACATCAGCAACTTCCTTCAGCAGCACAAACAGAAATACAAGAAGTATATTAAAAATCAATTATAAAGTTTCTAGATAAGTTGGAGTTGAATTGAACTTTTTACAGGGACAGATTTTTAAGTCTGGAATGATATGGAAAACACAGGTGTGATATAACCAGATCCTCAGAGGTATTGGATGAATCATAGAATCATAGAATTTAGGGGTTGGAATGGACCTTATGGGGGAAAATATGTAAAATTAAGAAAAGTCAGAAGGGAAAAAAACCTTTAAAAAGATAAAACCATCAAAAGCCTCTAGAACACAAAGGAAGGGATTTTTCTCCCTTGCAGGCAAGATGTAATTTGTATTCTGAGGTGATGCATCATAATGTTGACCAAAGTAAAATATATATCATAGAATCATAGAATTTAAGGGTTGGGATGGACCTTACAGATCATCCAGCCCCAACTCCTGCCCTAGGCAGGGACACCTCCTCA
>NW_008657883.1:16594-30971 GCF_000695815.1 Acanthisitta chloris | reverse complement strand
TGGAAAGTTGCTCTGAGGTCTCCACAGAGTCTTCTCTTCTCCAGGCTGAACATTTTATCTATCCTATCATTCTATGGAAATTCTTAGAGATATCTATTAAAAAAAGTTTTTCCCTGGTGTCCCTGCCCAGGGCAGGAGTTGGGACTAGAAGATCTGTAAGGTCCATTCCAACCCTTAAATTCTATGATTCTATGATTCAATTTAATGCTGCTTTCTCCCTTCTTCTACAATACTCTAAGTTCCTTCCTGAGATGACCTGCTGCTGCCTATACAAAGTACACTCAGTGCTGTAGTATTTTTGGTTAAGCTGAAAATTAGTGGTGGTCTAGAATCCTTGACAAAGTCTATTCAAGCTGCTTTCCAGCCTCCAGCATGGATTAAAGCAGGAATAGTGCAAAACCTCTCCAGTCAGGAAAGCAATTGCACACCTGGTTAAGCAGATGGTTAAATGCCACTGGAATTGTTTTGTGGTGGCATAATGGAGAAGGACATGAGGTTTTGTATAGCTAGAATTAGAATAGATTGTCCTGAAATGAAAAGCCTCCATGAATTTATGAAGAGCAGGTGCAGATGGATGAAAGAATGGATGAGGAAAGGGCAGGGAACACACCTTAGTGCTTTTCTCTCTATCAGGACAAAAAGACCAGTCCAATTGATTCTGGATCAGCATTAGTAAAGGGTGAATTATATTTTTTATATCCCAGTTTGGGCTTTTTCTGCTCGCTGGGACAGCTCAAGACAGATTGTGTGATGACAATCTTCTGTGTGCTGTTTGAATATATAATAGGAATAGGATCCAGCAGCATGTGTATACATGGTGCAGAACAAAATGTTCTGTAAACCTTGACAGAAAAGTATATGTCCTTGCCAGAAATACATACCCTTGAAAGACATAAAAAGCTGTTAATATGTCTACAGTCTATCAGGAGTGGAAATTGAGAGGGAGAGGTGAGACGGGAGAGATTTTGTGGCCTCTATTGCCATTTATCACTTTCTTCAAACAGACTGTAACCCATGAAGGTTCCCAATCTGCTTTTAGGAGTATCCCAGGTTGAATTGCTGAGCTCCCTGCAGGGAATTCATTCATCTCTTTCTGCCAGGCCTTGTGAATTATTTAACTCTTTCAGGGCTGCTCAGAGGGTTATTACTTTGGTTTAACCTTGCAGGTTGCACTGATGGGAAAAGGCACCTTCTCTTAGTGGTTTTCTTTTCACTGTTCTTTCACACCCTGTCAGTATGGAAAGCATTGTGCAAACATAAAAATCATCAATCTGCCTGGAGCACATATGGAGACTGGTGCAAAATTCATCTAGGCAGGTGCTGACACTGAGGAATGAATGGGAGTAGATGTCCAGCCAGTTCTGAAAGGACTTTGTGGGTCACAACTACTCATCTTGGCACCTAAACACCTTAAAAAACAACTGTCCCTCTGTTTTTCCTGAAAAACAGTAAAGACATGTAGATTAAATTACTCCAAGTGATAAGGTTTAAGAACCATGCAAGGGTATTGCTACTGGAAAGACTAATCCTTCAAAACAAGACCTGTAATCTCTGCTGTGAGTAACACCAAGTGTGTACTGGTACTGTTGAAAAATGGGTCTGAAACATATTTTGAGAGGTTTTTAGGATATTGTTGCACTGTATGTGCTATACATTCTATACTAATATCTCTATTTACGTGAGGATCCCTAGACTTCTACAAAAATGCATCACATTTTAGTGGAAATTAACTTCTGGATCTGTAGTAAGAGGTATCACCTCCGTGACAGCTTCATATGTCCCAAGTGAAATGAGTGGATGTGTCTGTCCCAGGATATCCTGTTAGGACACTGTGCCAACAGATTGTCACATTTTTAACTAGTGTAAAAATAGCCACTAAAAATGATGATACAGACTCAAAAAAAGTTCCTTGCTATTACACTTGGGTGTGTATTAGCAAAACTGCAATCTGAGTTCCTGTGTTCAGCCTTCCTTATCAATTACCCAACAGTGTGTCCTGTATTTTTCTTCCTTGTTGAAAAATCATTAGGTTAAAACACTCATTTCCTTTCAAATTGGACATATTAAAATTTCCTTGTAGCAAATGTCAGCAATACTTCCAACTAAGCAAAGATTTCAGAAGGAAAAGGGACCTTTGAAATATCTATTTTATTTTTGCCCCAAAATAATCTCTTCAGGCTCTGAGCCAAATATCTGAACTGAACTGGAATAGAAACCAATCTAGAGCTTTTCCATTTGTGCCCTGAGGTGTGGCTAAAAATAAATGAACTGGTTTGGATTATGGATAAATCATTCAATTGGGATAAAATAGGACCATTCCAACCCTTAAATTCTATGATTCTATGATATATATTTTACTTTGGTCAACATTATGATGTATCACCTCAGAATGCAAATGACATCTTGCCTGCAAGGGAGAAAATCCCTTCCTTTGTGTTCTAGAGGCTTTTGATGGTTTTATCTTTTTAAAGTTTTTTTCCCACTCTGACTTTTTTTACATATTTTCCCCCATATGTTTACTTATTTCTTTTTCAATTAAAAAAAAAGTATTAACTATCAGAATTAGCTATCAAGAGACCATTGGTTAAAAAGAAAATGCATTTAAGATAATATGTAAGGAGTCAATCTGAATAACTTTAAGGCAATGGTATGAGTTAACTTGGAGGAGACACCCACAAAATCAATGACAATCTAAAATCAGTGATTTGCTCGATCTAGAACTCATTCTGTAAAGCTCAGCTACTGTTGGTCATGTCTATTTTCCTACCAGCCATGTGCAGTTCCAGCATTTCAGGTGGTTAAATTATTTGCCATTGCACCTCTATCTACTCATTTAGCTTCCTTCTTCTGCTAGAAGAGGTATTAAAAGTTAACTGAGTCCAAGACTCTAAACTAACTTGTGTAACAGGCCTGACTTGCTAAATAATTTTGACAAATCCTTGTTCTCTGTCTATTAATCCCCTTTTTGTGGGAAACTAACATGCATTTACAGCTTAGAATTACTACAGTAATGGGAAGAAGATACATTTTCCATCCTGGGTGGTTTCTCATGTGTCAGGTTCTTGCTGCTTGCAGATCAGAATGAGCTGTATTCTGTAGTTGTTGCTCATGGCTGAGTGAGTTGTTGTGGTTTTTTTTTCTAGGTGTTAACATAGTACATTATGTTTCTTCTCTAAATCTAATCTGCTGACTCAGAATCAAAGGGAGTAAACAGATGTTGCATGGGTAAGCCTTGATTTATTTATGTTTTGGGGTAAGGGAAGGATATGGTTGCTCTGAAGCAGCACATGCAGGAAAACCCCCAGACAGTTTGAACTTACACTTTTAACAAGGTGTAAAAAGCAGGAGAGCACTGGAAATCAAAGGTTTCACTTGCCATGCTCCTATGTCAAGGGCAAATAACCTTTCAAACTAGGTTTGATGTTTTTCCTGTGATATCAATGTGTCAAGTGTTGTAGTCAGCTCTGTCACAGCCTTTACAAAGTCTCCTCAGGAACAGAAAGATGAAGACTGTGCTATAGGTAGGAGACTGAGGAGAATATTTGTACACTAAAAACTAAGCTAATGTACTACAAATGTCCAAAGAACAAAAAAAGAAGCATTTATAGACTGTAGGGGCTAATATGTAATGCAATTACAGATCTTCTAGCACCAGTCTAGGAGACTGAAGAGAATATTTCTTCACTAAGAACTAAACTAATGTACTACAAATGTCCAAAGAACAAAAAAGAAGCATTTGTAGACTGTAAGGGCTAATATATAATGCAATTATAGATCTTCTAACACCAAACTAGTCAAGTTAAAAGAAGTTCTAAAAGAAGTGCCATTCACTTATAAGGTTATTAGCTTTCAGTTCTTACAGGTCAACAAGTAAGAGCTACCACAAAAGTAGTGACAAGGGCACTGTTATCAGGGAGTGCAGGATTGGCTTTGTGCACAAATGAAGTAGAGAACAGACTGTTGGGAACTCCAGAACCAGCAATGCCTTGCAACTTGGTCCAGCCAGAGCTCAGGCTGCTGAGTTGACATGGGGCCAAATTCACAGAATCACAGAATGGGTGAGGCTGGAAGGTATCTCTGGAGGTTATCTGGAATAATTTCAGCTCAAGCAGGGCCACCTAGAGCTGGTTGCCCCAGACTCTGTTCAGGTGGCTTTTGAATACCTCCAAGGATGAAAGACTTCACCACCTCCATGGGCAGCCTGTGCTAGTCCCCAGCCACCCTCACAGTAAGAAAGTGTTTCCTGATAGTCACACAAAGCATCCTGTGTTTCAGGTTGTGCCCTGGCACTGGGCACCACCGAAAAGCAACTGGCTCCATCATTTTAGAGGACATTGCCTCAAGCTGCAGTAGGGAAGGTTTAAGTTAGACATTAGGAAGAATTTCTTCACAAAAACAATGATCAGACACTGGAATGAACTGCCCAGGGAGGTGGTGGAGTCACTATCCCTGCAGGTGTTTAAGGAGAGACTGGACATGCCACTCAGTGCTCTGGGCTAGTTGACAGGGTGGTGTTAGGTCATAGGTTGGAACTGATGATCTCAGAGGTCTTTTCCAACCTAAATGATTCTGTGGCTCTTTGCACCCTCTCTTCAGGTCTTCACACTGATAGGACTCTCCTGAGCTTTCTCTTCTTCAGACACACCCAACAGGCCCAGCCTTTCCTTATGGAAGAGAAGCTCCAGTACCTTAATCACCTTTGTGGCCTTTCATTGGACTCTTTCCAGTATGCCCATGCCTCTTTAGTACTGAGGGACCTAGAACTGGGCACCAAACTCCAAGTGTGCTTTCGCCAGTGCTGAGTAGAGGGAAGTTCTTCTCATTTCTTCTCTTTCACCCACCAGTGGCAGGAGCAGCAGCAAGCATGGCTCACCACAGCTTTCCCCAAGGCCTCTCTCTACCAGGTTGCCTCTTTATCCTTCTCAGATGAAGAGTAGCTTTCCTAGAACTCTCCATTTTGGGGTAGTAGCCTTTGACCCTTTGATCCAGAGAAGCTTTGAGCCAGCTCTGTCGTGGCACAGCAGAACACAGCCAGCCCTGACTGAAAGCAGACTTGGTTCATCATGTTTTTAATGCAGTCATATTTATACTCCACACACTCAGAGCTGATCCAAGGCCCCTTGAAAACAGTAGGAGGCTTTCTCTTGGCTTCAATGAGACCTTGATCAGGCCCTTAATTACTTATACTTCCATTATTGCTCAGCAGGAGTCTGAAGGCAGAATCTTGTACATTTCTGTCTCTATTTTTTTTCCTGAGAACACTCCTGTAATTGAAACATGAGGTGATGAACCTCCCTAAGGTAGAGTAAAAAGGGATTTTCTTTTCCTCCATCATAGTTTCAAAGGAATCTATAGCTCCTTTCTTTTGGCTGTTCCCTCCCACAGCAAGCACACTAATACCTGCACTTTCAGCCTTTCTACCCCTTACAGTAACCTTACACCAAAGGACTGCTGACAAGAGAGATTCAGGATCCAGATTTAAGCTGAAGTCAGTTTAATATATAAAAGCATGAGAGTGATATCAGTTCTGTTATCCCAGTTTGAAAAGTTACATTGAGACTCATGAGCCTAAAATTTCTAGTGCAAGCCTGTGGGTGTTTGGAGTGCAACTCAGGCTAGAAAGTTCTAGCAGACTACAATCTGCATCACTGCAATCCCACACAAGTCTGCAAAGCTCCAGGAGTAAGGATTATTTCTGAAATAGGCAGAGGTGAAGACATCCTAAGCTGCACTGAAACAAATAAACATTTATAATTCCAAATATACACATAATATATAGGCTGATGAGCTTGTGCTTTTTCTTCTCATCCATTGGACTTCTGCCACCCCCAAGTCAAACTTCTACTGCTGTGGTTCATCCTGTCTGTCACTACAGGCAATTGGGAAGAAAAGGCACTGTTTTGCTCCCTCCAAAAGATGGAATGAGGAAACACTCTCTGGAGGTGTGTGTCTCTTCCAATTGGTTAGAAAGAGTACCCAGACAATGGGCTCAACCTAGAAATTTAAATATTTGGGAAGATAAGTCCTTCTCCATTTCACTGGGGGCTGTAACTGTTCTCCACATGTTCAGTTCTGGGCCTCTCACTATGAGAACAACATTGAGGTGTTGGAGCATGTCCAGAGAAAGGCAGTGGAACTGGGGAAGGGTCTGGAGAATAAGTCATAGGAGTAGCAGCTGAGGGAGCTGAGGGGGCTCAGCCTGGAGAAAAGAAGGCTCAAGGGAGACCTTATTGCTCTCTACAACACCTGACAGGAGATTGTAGCAAGGTGGGGGTTGGTCTCCCTGCTAGGCAACTAGTGACAGGACAAGAGGACATAGCCTCAAGGTGTGCGAGAAGAGGTTCAGGTTGGATATCAGGAAGAATTTCTTCATAGAAAGGGTGGTCAAGCACAGGAACAGGTTTCCCAGGGAGGTGGTGGAGTCACCATCCCTGGAGGTGTTCAAGAAATGACTGGACACGGCACTTAGTGCTCTGGTCTAATTGACAAGGTGGAGATCATCAAAGGTTGGACTCGATGATCTTGGATGTATTTTCCAACCTAAATGATTCTGTGATTCCACAAGCTCAAACCACATCATCTAGGATGTTCTTTGAGCACATTCTATGCATTCTATGATTCTGTGATCTTCTCAGTTCTGTTGACATGGGCATGTTCACACTGAAAGTACAGATCAGGATGGGCAAGGGTATTGCAGGCTCCTGGGGTAAACATGAGGACAAAGCTAGAGATAAGAGACACCTTTGTCAATAGAGTGTAAACTTGCCATCTCCAGGCCTGGAAAACTCCCAGTCTCTCCCTGGCGTTATCAATACTGCAAGGTTTGAGTGCAATGACTAGCAGGAGATTTCACCCAGAAGGAAAAATCACACACCAAATCCATATGCATCCCAGAATTTGAGGCATAACCCGTGAAAGCAGAGAGGAATCCATCTGGCCCAACATTTCTGGGCACTGCATTTTTACTGTCACTTGCAAAAACGTTACGTTAACACCCACCTCCAGGCGAAGCCTTTGCGTATGCAGCTCTGTCCTAAAAACATTCCCTGTCTCAGCTGGAGAACCTGCTCCTATTTTCCCCAACTCTCTTGCTATTCTTTCATGTTGCTGGTGCAGAACAAGACAAGAAAACAGCTGCATAATATGTATGTGTATGTCTTTGGGGAAGGTGAGTGGAGGCAACTGCTGCCTTTGCAGGATGAAGCAAGAATTGTTATGACACTGTCTGAATACAGAATCATAGAGTCACAGAGTGGTTTGGGTTGGAAGGACCTTGAAGATCACCTAGTTCCAACCCCCTGTAATGGGCAGGGACACTCCCACCAGCCCAGGCTGCTCCAAGCCCCATCCAGCCTGGCCTGGAACACTCCCAGGGATGGAGCAGCCACAGCTGCTCTGGGCAACCTGTGCCAGAGCCTCAGGACCTCCCCGGGAAGGATTTCATATCAGTGGTCACTATTTGAAATCTCAATCTAAAGTAAAACTTAGGTATCTTCTGATAATTGTATATAATTTGCCTAACTGATAAATTTTTTATGTATGACATAGAATACATTTTCAAAGTTCAGACTTAATCTGGTGCTTCATCTACCACCCTTTCCCTCTGATTCCATATTGCTGCTTTCCATAAATAATACACTGCTCTTTTTCTTGCTGACTAAGGACACTAGTTCTTAAGAAAGGATTTCCATGCTGCTCCTTATCTGATAACATCACTGAGGAATCCTAGATGAAAAGAAACAACTTTTCTATTGTGTTTAGCCTCAACGATTTGAAGGTAATTCTACTGCAGTAAATTTTACTATGCACATTTGTTGCACCTAAAATCCAGACATCTAACTATACTGTTAGGGTGGACCTGGGGCAGTGGAAGGTGTCTCTGCCCATGGAAGGGGCTTGGAACTAGATGATTTCCAACCCAAACCAGTCTGTGACTCTAAGTTGCAGTTTGAACTGTGGTAATTGTTTCTTACAATGATGTAAAAGAAGGAATGGAAGCTGAAGGGGCTCCAGGGAAGCTTCAGAGGGACTCTCTGTTAGGAGCTGCAGGGACAGGACAAGGGGCAGTAAGCACAAATTTAAAGAGGAGAAATTTAGGTTAGATATCAGGAAGAAGTTTTCCCTGTGCAGGTGGTGAGACACTGGCCCAGGTTGCCCAGGGAGGCTGTGGCTGCCCCAACCCTGGCAGTGTTCACAGCCAGGTTGGCTGAGCCTTGAGCAACCTTGCTATTCCTTGGCAGTGATTTTAGTGAACTCCTTGCTTGTCTTCTTATTGATTCCTGAATTTCCTTCATGGCAAAAGAATGGAAAAGCCAATATATGGAGAAGGAATTTGAGCAAAATCTTTCTTTCCAGACAGCAATTTACACTTTTGCTGCATTCTCTGTGTCTGGAGTGAGGCACCTCCAATGTACTTGTAAGGGATGTTAT
The DNA here is from genome assembly GCF_000695815.1 of Acanthisitta chloris. NCBI lineage: Eukaryota > Metazoa > Chordata > Aves > Passeriformes > Acanthisittidae > Acanthisitta > Acanthisitta chloris. The sequence goes on along the minus strand of NW_008657883.1, from coordinate 22,541 downwards.
GCTGACAGTACCAGTGGAGAATCTGAGTGATTCACAGTGAAAATGGGTGAGGAAAAATTGCTATTTGCAGTCAAACAAAGTCCTCCACAGCCTTCTGACTACATAACCTTTAATAAAGAAAAACACTTAATAAGTGTTGCTTATAGACTTGCAGTGTTGAAACAGAAGCATGGAACTGCATCCATAATGGAAGTGGGAAGGTTTCAGCATTTTCAGAGCTGACAAATGTAGTGGATATTGAAATATTTCATGGTGGTTATTATGAGGTGGCATTTCTCTCGACTTACTAATAACTCAATGTCTTGTGGCTTGAAAAAGCTTCCATGCAGCCTACCTGAGGGTGGATACAGTTTGCTAGAAAACACCGGAGGATGTCATGGTTTTGGCTGGGATAGGGCTAGTTTTCTTCCTAGTAGCTGGTACAGTGCTGTGACTTTGCATTTGGTATGAAAACATACAGGGAAATTTATTTGTTGCTGAGCAGTCCTTACCCTAAGGACTTGTCAGTGTCTCATGGTCTGCCAGTGAGGAGATGCACAAAAAGCTGGGAGGAAGCACAACCAGGACAGCTGAGCTGGACTGGCCAAAGAACAGACATATTCCACACCATATAACCTCACGTCTAGTATATAAACTGGGGGAGTTGGCTGGGAGTAGCCAATCACTGCCCAGGAACAGGCTGGGTGTGGGGCAGTGGGTGGTGAGCACTTGTGCATCACTTGTGTCTCTTGGGTTCTGTTACTCTCCTTTTCATTACTAAAAGTATGATGATGATGATGATGATGATGATAATAATAATGACTATACTGTTCTTATCTCAATCCATAAGGTTTACTTCTTCCTTCCAATTCTCCTCCCCACTGATGGGATGGGAGGGAGTGAGAGAGCAGCTGTGTGGTACTTAGTTGTCATCTAGGGCTAAACCACAACAGGAGAGAAGGGAGATTGGTACAAAGGGCATGTGGCTGGATATGGACTAATATGCTGTATAGGTTAGAAGAAGTGATAATTTTTCTTTTAAGCCTGTGGTTTACACCAAGATTAAGTCAGTGCACCCTGGAAGTCTCTGCCATATCTTGTCGATGTGGAACTATTTGACAATTTAACCCCAGTTCTGCAATTAATTCCAGTTTCATTAGTACTGTGGAGATAGCTGATGCAGTGGAGGAAGGTGTGTGTAATGAGAGACAACAGAGGGAAGTTAAAGCCAGGCACGTTTACAGGAAAGCTGGAGAAGGACTTTCCACAAGCCCATGGAGTGACAGGGCAAGGGGAAATGGCTTTAAATGGAAAGAGGGCAGGGTTAGATTAGACACTAGGAATAAATTCCTCCCTGTGAGGTGCTGAGACACTGGCACAGGTTGCCCAGAGCAGCTGTGGCTGCTCCATCCCTGGGAGTGTTCCAGGCCAGGTTGGATGGGGCTTGGAGCAGCCAGGGCTGGTGGAAGTTGTCCCTACCCATGGCAGGGGGTTGGAACTAGATGATCTTTAAGGCCTCTTCCAAACTAAACCATTCTATGGTTCTCTGAATAAAAGCACAAATGCTCAGTAGTGTTTGCATAACACCCTGTGGGTCCAGCTGCCAGGTATGACATGGATTGACCATTTCTTGAGCTGACAAGACCTGGACATCACCTGCCAATTACAAGCCACTCATCTCAGGTTATGTGGCATGGTTTTAAATTTACAGGAGTAAGATGATATCACCAGACCCCTACTATTCAAACCAACAGAAGAACCTATCTATGAGTCATGTTCTTCTCTTGATTTTCAGGCTTTACCCTCTAAAAGGCAGAATTTTAGTTAAAGTCTTAGCAGACCTTAGCAGTGGCTGCTACTAAAACATCATGTTTGTCTGCACAGGTTCATGTCATCAGATGTCCTAGGGACTTGGGTCCTCTCTGCCAATGGATAAACATGCTTCTATAGATCCACACTCAACCCAGAAGGGAGAAGGAGTCCAAATAAATTACTTCAGTTGCCTTTGAATCATCTGATTTTAATGAGAGTGTGCTAAAATGTGTAACTGTAGGGATGCTTAATGCACTGACAGCTCTCTCTTTGTTAGAGAGCAGTCCCTTCTGCATTCCTGGTGGCTGTTTCAGCTACTTAATCATCTATTTTGTTAAGCAAATATATATTTTTACATTTGTACTCACTGAAAGTCAAGTCCTTTGGTTTGGTATTGAGTTATCTGTTGGAATAGTCTCCAGGTTCTGGGGGCTTGAAATAGTGTAGTTACTCATTTTAATTTTGGATTAAATTTAGAGTCAAGTCACGTGAAATCATGCAGTAATCTAAAAATACGTTGTGCAGAGTTTTGTCTATGATTCCCAAAGAGATATAAACAGCATAAACAGATATATGATACATCTAGTAGAGTTTTTAGTGTAGTTTTCTATATTTCTTAAAATAATACTCAGCTTTGGTATCTATGTTCAGTAGTTATACTCCATCCTACACATGTCCAGTGAAATCTGAAGAAGAGTTAGCTACAGTATATCCTCACATCAGGCCCATTTAACTCAGGTTCATTCCATAAAGCACAATTCTGCCTGAAAACCTTTGGCAGATATTTCACACATGATTCATGAGGCTACACTCAATGTATTCCCCCAAACTGCTTTTTAAGGACTGTTTTACCACACCATTCTCCCTTTAAAATATCTCCTTCCAAACACAGGTGTTTGCTGGCAAGATCAGTGTATTGAACAAAGGCCTAAAAGCCATAAACTCCTTAATTCCAGCTGCAACTTGCTCTGTCCCTTTAGGAACACATTCCTTTCTTTTCAAGAGGATGCACCAAATTCCACTTCCAGTGGAATTTTCCATGCAACCACGTTGCCCATAGATAATATATTCACCAAGCCTGCAGAAAGCTAAAGAAATCTTAGGTGGCAATTGTGGAATTCATTTCACCTACTTTTTCTTGCTTAGCTGATGATGCCATTTCTCCTCCTTCTGTAGTCAGTGGAGGTTGAGCCAAACAGGCAACAAACAGGCACTTCCAGTGATCATTTCATCTCCTTGCAAAGAGGATTTGAGACAGGAAATATGTATTTCCTCTTCATTGGCTGACTGAGTCTGAATACCTGAGGTATTCATGACTGATGGTGATTAAGACATCCTGGAAATTATGGTCATTTTTGCCCATTGCACTATGCATTCTGGAGGAAATAGTATCACAGAGCAGTTGTGCTCTCCTTTACAAAGGTGAATAATGCAAATAGAACTGGTATAAAATTCCAATACAAATATACTGATATAATACAAATCAAGATGCTGCTTATATCTTCTCTGTTCTCCAAGGTTTGTCTACACAAGTAAATACAAAAATGTGCACGAATTTTATGGCCACTGGAACTCAACTGCCCATAATTCTGAGCTGTTACAGTGCCCATGAGCTTAGTCTTGGCCTGGGCCAACTCACAGTCTCCCACTCTCAAGTATTGTATGGGTATCAATTTATTACTCAACTTCACAGAAAAACACCTTCAAGAGGTAATGATTGACCATCCATGGCCTTTCTTTCTACAAACATTATGGCAAGAACCATCAAAATGCTCAAGGACTGTTCAAACACTGCTCCATGTAGCTTTCCCCTTCTCACTTGAATCATGACTCTTCAGTTACTAAATATATCTCCCATTTTACTGCTGGAACACCCACCAGAAGATTTACATTCTAGAGCAGTGTCTGGTATTTTATTGTGTGAGCTTACAACTTAGAGTGATAAGATCACTCAGAATGATCTTCTCACTGCTCAAGTGATAAGCAGAACTTTGTTTCCTTTTGCTCTCTTTGGGGTTGTTCAGCCTGGAGAAGAGGAGGCTCAGGGGAGACCTTCTCACCCTCTGCAACTCCCTGACAGGAGGTTGGAGTCAGGTGGGGGTTGGTCTCTTCTCCCAGGCAACCAGCAGCAGGACAAGAGGGCACAGACTCAAGCTCTGCCAGGGGAAGTTTAGGTTGGATATCGGGAAGAGATGTTTACAGAGAGAGTGATTAGGCATTGAAATGTGCTGCCCAGGGAGGTGGTGGATTCACCATCCCTGGAGGTTTTCAAGCTGAGACTGGATGTGACACTTAGTGCCATGGTCTAGTGACCACGGTAGGGTTGGACTTGATGTTCTTGGAGGTCTCTTCCAACCCTGTTGATTCTATGATTCTATGATTCTATTTCTTTATATTGTATCAGTGACACATTCCTAATATTGTACACTTGATGAATAAGTAGATAATTTTTATGTTTTACTGTTATTTTTTCATTTCTTTTTAATATAGAAGGCATCACATTTTAGCTTCTAGCAAAAGAACTGTGATCTATAAGACATCATCTTTCTTATTCCACCTTTCAATGCTGGACTTAATAGCACTCATTCTTTATTGCCAATGATTGCCATTTGCACTTTCAAATCATATGTCTAACGTCAGAAGTATTCAGCATTTTATGTAAAATTGTGTATTATGTTAGACATCCAGGGAAAATGTAGAACACTAAAGTCTTTTTTTCCTGCTTTATAGATGAAGCTTGAATTCAAACAGATACTAAGAAGTTCAGCTGCAAAGATAATCCTGAAAATGTCCTTCCTTCTCCAGTGGAAGTTAAATGAGTGTCAGAGATATCATGGAGTTTACATCTATTTTTCATCAGTGTTTATAGTGTCTGAAAGATACATGTTAAGACTCTGTAAGGATTGGGGAATACCATATTCAAACAGGGGGAGTGGAGGGAGAAGACTGCCAAAAACATGGATTGCAAGGCAACAAGATTTTAGGCTCAGAGGCTACTCAGAATGGTAATGTGCAAGTAAAAGAAGCAGCTCAGCTGCTCCAAGGATGCCAGCAGTTGTTTTAATCTTGCCAGGAGGGCTGGATGCCAGTGACAAAAATTAACAGAGTGTAACATCTGCTTTTTGTGATTGCCACCCAAAAATGAGAAAGGAACATTCAGTTGCTTCAATGCACATGACAGACAAGGACTACAAAGATTTTTTAGTGTGGTATTTATTAGAATATGCTTTTGTGCAGTGATGTTTTCTTCCCTGCCTGTTCCACACAGCCCACGTGTTTTAGGGACTTCAAGACAATGACATTTGAGGACTGTCATCAGGGCTCCTCCCCAGTCCTAACTGTTCATGGGGTCCTGAGTCCAGGGTGACTCAGTCAGTGTTATGGAGCCTTTCTTGGTAAAGGCCTCCTCTCACCTCCTCCTCCACCAAATGTCTGAGTGAGGCAGCCAAGCATGCTTAATTCTTTCTCAAGATGCACTCACAGGGCTGGATGCTCCTGGCAGACACAACCAGTCTGTTGCAACTTCCAAGCAGCTTGACAACACAGCTGTGCTGCATTTCTGAAGGGATGAACACCTTGAAGAACCATGTGGCTGAAAGCAACTTAGAAGAACTTTTTGAAGCCCTTTACAGTAGAGGCTCTGGGGTAGCAAAAAGTAATCAGCGTGATCAAATGCAGCTGCTAGGTCCTTGTTCTCAGGAGTGGGATGCACTGCTTCTCCTGTGCCTAACCCATAGATTCATAGTAGGTTAAGGGGTTGGAGTGGAGCTTAGAGATCATCTAGTCCCAACTCCCTGCCCTGGGCAGGGACACCTCCTCACTAGATCAGGTTGCTCAAGACTCATCCAACCTGGCTGTGAACACTGCCAGGGTTGGGGCAGCCACAGCCTCCCTGGGCAGCCTGGGCTAGTGTCTCTCCACGCTCACAGGGAAAACTTCTTCCTGATGCCTAATCTAAATTTTCCCTCCTTCAGATTGTACCCATTGCCCTTTGTCCTGTCACTGCAGCTGCTAACACAGATCCCTCTGCAGCTTCCCTAGAGTCCCTTCAGACACTGGAAGGTTACTACAACGTCTCCACACAACCTTCTCTTCTCCAGGCTGAACAGCCCCAACTCCATCAGCCTGTCCTCATAGGCGAGATGCTCAAGCGCTC
>NW_008657883.1:7945-16259 GCF_000695815.1 Acanthisitta chloris | reverse complement strand
CTGTGTGCAGTATTCCAGGTGAGTCTCACAGAGCAGAGCAAAGGGGAAGAATCACCTCCCTTGACCTGCTGCCCACACTGCTGTGGATGCAGCCCAGGATTCCATTGGCTTTCTGGGCTGTGACCTCACACTGCAGCTCGTGTTGAATTTCTCATCCACGATCATGCCCAAGTCTCTCTCCTCTTTTACTGGTCTCATTGACTTCCCCACCCAATCTGCTGCTGTGCCTGGGATTGCCATGGCCCAGCTGTAGGACCTTGCACTTGGCTTTGTTGAACTTCATGAGGTGTGCATCAGGCACCTCTCAAGTGTGCCAAGGTCCCTCTGGATGTGCCATCCCTTCTCTCCAGCTGTGACTGCCCCACACAGCTTGGCATCATCAGAGAACTGGCTGAGGGAGCCTCAATCCACTGTCCATGTCACCAACAAAGATGTTGAACAGTGTTGCCCCCAGCACTGACCCAACTCCCTAGAGTAAGAAAGATTCAGATGTTACAGGATGGGCATGCAAGATTTAGCATGTTTGGGAGGGTATATTTTTCTCTGGCAGTTTCCAGTCCTTTGTTTTGGTATCCAATTATTCTTGGTTTAGGGGAATAATCTGTGTTGCTACTGAATTTTGTCTTTCAGACCTTTTCTTCACTTTGCCAAGATCTTTTTGAATGCTAATCTTATCCTCTAAAATACTTGCATGCATTACAAGTGCAGTTAATTCCATCATTCAAAACATTAATGTATTTAAGACAAAATTGGACACTGTACAGACCCAACTTGACACATCCTTCCATACTGTCAATGAACCCCTGATAACTCTTCCCTGGTGACTAGTTTTGTAACCATGACTAGGTAATTTCTTCTAGACCAAGTTTCACTGCTTTTTTGATTAGAATCCTGTGGCAGATGGTGTAATGTTTTAATAAAATAAAAAAAATACGACCTTCTCATCTTCTTTCTTAGCCTGTGTTGATCTACTGTGGAATGAAATTAGACTGGTGTGATGCAATGTGCTGTTGATAAAACCATTTTGGCAGCTCTTGGTTTATATTTCCTGGTGCCTGAAGCAGCTTTTATTTTTTAAAGAGCTTAAGTTAAGGTGAGTGGTCCATAATTCACCAGTTTCTCTTCCTTTTTCTGCCAAACATCCTTCTTGTTACAGACAGGCATCACATTTACTCTTTAAAACCTGCTTGAATCTCCCTCATTCTCTATGAATTCTCAGGCAGGTTTGATGTATCATACTGTCCTTTAGTGCATTCTTCAGGTTTAATAGATTTGAAAACATTGAGCTTTAGGTTATGTCTTACCCAGTTACAGGGTAGGATTTTCTTTCTTGGTTTGAGCAGTACTAGTCCCTTGCTCACCATGGGGTTTTCCAGTGAAAGCTGATGGGACATTTTGATGTAGAGAATTGCCACTTGGGTCCTGGCAGTTGCATAGCAGTGTCAGCATGAGGGTATACATGTGTCTGAAGAAGTCCTGTCTCTTGGTAGGAATTGTTCTCCAGGCAGCAGCACCACATTGATCTTTTGGATCTGAAAGTAGTCTCTGCACTGCATTTCATTCCATGCTTCCTATGTCCAGGGTGGAGCTTAAGGCCTTAGTTGCATGTTGAATAGTGGGATTTTAATAAGTATTGCTGCTCATGATATTTGACCTTTCTGTTTTCTATTAATCTCTGCTCAGGCATATTGGGAGAAACTCACATCATTGCTGAATAAAGACTAAAGCTCCTTCACTGGAATGTGAGCAAGTTTACAAAGGTAATGTGTTCTCTTGGACTCTGCTGTTTAAACATCATTCTCTCCTCTCTCTGTCCCACCACTCCTCTCTTTTTCATTGTAATTTCAGTGTCTTTCAGCAACTACAGCCCTAATTCTCCAGTGCATCATGCCCTGTATGTGCAAATATTGCACCGTACAAAATGCTGCACCTCAGGCAATTAGTCTGATTGAGTTGGAGGATTTACTTTACCTCAGGCTAATGCCAATATCCTGCTTTAGGAGACCTGCTCTTGTGTTTGTGTGTGCTGTTCACACCCTGGCAAAGTGGTTGTCAAATTCTCCATCCTGCTTTTCACAGGTGTAAATGTGACTCTGTGGAGTCCAAGGCAGGGGAGAATCTCATTTATGGCACTTGAAGGCTGTTGCTTGGTAATGAGAACTGGTCAGCTGTGAGTTTGTACCTTTCTCCAAATAGATACCTGAACGTGGCTGTTCCTGGCTCTTCAGCTGGGTTTGCATCCAGCTTTTGCACATGGCTGGTTATATAATACTGCAGCAGCATGGAGACACAGGAATTACTGGTGGAATGGAGCACTGAATTCCATGACAGAGGTGAACAACTTCAGTTTGTGACAGCTAAGAGAATGAAGCTCTTTAACTGGGATTATTTAGCTTAGGAGGATAATTGTACCAGGCAAAATGTCCATCTCTCTGTGCCTGCAATGAACTGCTGCAGCCCACGGATTTGATTCAGTGACCTGATAAAAACATGCGTAATTTCCTACTTCATACTAGATTCCTGTGGCCCTGGGTGGGTGCTAATTGTTGACCATTTCCTACAGTTGACCATGGCATTCTTTTGACATCCAGGAATCCCTGAGTGGGTGCAGCTGTATGATCATCAGCATCACGTGAAGATCATGCTGGAAGCTTTTGGAACCTGATGCTCTCCGTTCGTGGCACTAAACTGTAGGCACTGAGGACCAGGCAGCACAGTGCAAAGCAGTTATAGCATCTATGACAGCAAAGAACCTGTTTGAGACTGGGAAAACACTATTTCACCTGTGGGGCAGCTTCTCATAGCTGTGCCCACCTGTGCTGAGGAAGCTCTATAAGGACCCCATTTCTGCCTGGAATCTGATTGCTGCAGCTGGCTGCTTTTCTGTCCTCTGCTATCTATCTGTTCCATACCACACTGGTGAGAATGCCTGGCATGCAAATCAAGACTTTGCATCTCTTTTCATCCTATCTTCTTTTTATGGCCCTGTCAATGCTGTCGAGCTGTAAGATGCTGTGTGCTGCATCTACTGGAGTGATGCTAAGTTTGAGATGTTCTTGTTGCTGTGGGAGTTGCTAGAGGCAGGAGAGCTTCACTTGGAGATGCTACTTAAAGTTCAAAGTGATAGTAATTAGGAGAAACCATTTTTTGACTTTGCACTGAATGTGTGTCAACTAAACACTGAGTCTTTGATGAGTCTGAGGGAGGATAAACAGAGCCCTGAAATATTGTTCTCCTGGTCATTGTTCTGATGCCACAGAGTTTCCTAAACTGAAACTCTGCTTTGTGTTATTTTAGTAAGGACTGTGTTCTTTCATCTTGTCCCTTTGCCTGTAAAGGGGGTACAGGTTAATAAGGGCTATAATTGCTTTGTGTTTAGAAAATGGGATTCTCTGTCTGCCTGTGGTTAGTGCTCTGAAGTGTTTCTTAGCACTTCTTGTCCCCTCACCCTCATATTTTGAGGACAAAATACATCATTCCAGTAGGACACAGAATATGTCATTTCAGTAGGACACAGAATATATCAATGGGACATATGTCATTTCAGTAGGACACAGAATATATCATTCCAATGGGACACAGAATATATCATTCCAAGGGGGAAACATTAACCACTTCTGTCCAGGTGAGAGTTTGTGCTAAAGAATGAAGTTTACTCCCTTCTAATCTGGGCAAATCAGAATTTGCCTACTCCTCACAACAGGATAATTGGTCCACTTTCAAGATACTTTTATTTCCCTGAGCTTTCTCACTAATATCCATTGAGGAAAAGGGAAGAAAACCTTCAAGAAGGATGTGGGAAGCCCCTCCAAGTGTGCAGGATAACCATGATGCATTTTCAGAGGCCCAGTGGGATAAAAGGCTTTGCTCAGTAGCCTTGACTAACTGAATGAAGAAGAAGAAGTGCATTTTCTTTGCTACAGATATAAGAAGCAGGAGAAGGAGCAAAGGGAAAAGAAGGCAAGGGAAAGATCAGCCACTTGAGGGGGAGTAAATAATGAGTATTTAGTTTATTTCAAGTACCTGAAACAGCTCTGGTGGCCTAGGGTGTAGTCTAGAGACTCTTGTATTCATGAAGCTAAGAACAAAGCTGGAGAACAGAGTCTGATCAAAAGCAAAGCAGAGCAAGGGTTTATTTGTTCCAGAATTCCTTGTAAGGCTCTTGCTGTGCTTTTATTAGTGGACTAAAATGGCAGTAGTTTAATTCTCTAGCAGCCTAAGTCAATCAGAAATTTGACTGAGAAAAAAACCCCTCTCTGATTATGTGACAGTTAATGCAGTTAATTCACATTTACAATTATTATCCCACAAGGATATGTCTATGAGGAAAATATCACTCTGCTAAAGTTCTTCCACAAAGATTGATAGAGATGACAAAATGTAATTAAGGGTTTCAATTCATTCCCACTGAAATGAGTTGGGAAACTCTCATTCACTTCAAAAGCAGCAGCTACCTTTTATGTATGATTAGTATCAAAAATATACACTTGAAAATATCAGAAGGAAACAAGTCCATGGGAAAAGACTCAGAAATAACTAAAGCAAAACTCCTATACACCTATACATAACTGTGTATGCCCAGACAGCTCTATGGACTTGAGCAGAGCAGCTCACACAACAAACATTTACCAAGTGAATAATTAGACCCTTTTATTGACCTTTCTTTTGCTGCAAATGAGTTAAAAGCTTCTCAAATTATTCCTATCCCAGGGCACATGCACAAAGAAAGAAAAGCCCCAAACAGAATGAAAGTATTTAGCAATTGTTTTTTAAAGGTAACTTTTTATAAAGGAAAATTCCAAACCCATTTCTGGCCTGGGATGTTGTGCACCTACTTCCTGCATGAGAAGGCTTTACAAATGAAATATAAACCTTCTAGAAAGATGGCACAAATCTGAAAAAGATTGCCAAGAAATCATCCCGTGCTGGACTATTCACACAGAAAATCAAGTTAGACCCTGAGAAGCAGCCAAGTTAGCAGCTAGAGACAAGGATACTCAAATTGGAAGGAATTATGGGATTTAAAAATTAGAATAATGAACATTAAAACTCTGAAAATTAAAATACAGAAGTTCCCCTATGACTGCAAACAGGAAAATGATATATTGTCCTTTTAAAATGGATTAGAAGGTGAATTTAGGGAACAACAGGCTGATTAGCCTTTCTTTAGTCCTTGGACAACTAATTAATATAGTCTCAAAAAAGCTATTTCCAGCTACATGAAATACAAGAACATGATCGGGAACAGTCAGATAGGATTTAGAATCATGGAATAATAGAATCATGGAATGGTTTAGGTTGGAAAGGACCTTAGAGATCACCTAGTTCCAACCCCTGCCCTGGGCAGGGACACCTCCCACCAGAGCAGGTTGCTCAAGGCTCAGCCAACCTGGCTGTGAACACTGCCAGGGTTGGGGCAGCCACAGCCTCCCTGGGCAACCTGGGCCAGTGTCTCACCACCCTCACAGGGAGAACTTCTGCCTGATACCTAATCTAAATTTCCCTCTTTCAATTTCTCCCCATTCCTCCCTATCATATCACTGTAGCTCCTAACACAGAGTCCCTCTGCAGCTTCCTTGTAGGCCCTTCAGATACTGGAAAGTTCCAGTTTCCAGTTCCTTGTATCAACACTTCTATTTGGGTTCTAATAGTTCTAATTTTGACCTTTCTAGTACTCCTTAATACATGTTTATCTGGCTGCATCAGAGCCACACTGTTCTCCTCCTTTTGCCTCCCACGCTGGTGTGTGAGATGAAGCAGAAGTGCTAATTCTAGGGTATTGAGTATGGCTTTGATAATTACGGTTATAACTCGAGAAGAAGTTTTGAAGTTTAGCTTTGTTTGATTTTTTTGGGGGGGATGTGTGCGTGGTTTGGTTTGTTTTGCTGGTGGTTTGTGGTGTGGATTTTATCCTGATGGCACATCTTTACCAATGACACTCCACTAACTATGAAGCCAACTGACAAGATCCAGATTTTAGTGACTATGCTGAAGTGTGGAATATGTGTTTTGGGTCCAGCTTCACTCAACTTCAGCTCCCCCTGAGATGAAAAGCTAGCCTGAAGCCAGGAATCGGTGCAGAAATTTAAAGTTCTTCCTGTGTGTCATCTGCAAACAGTGAAGCCTGATTTTTCTGCCTCTCCTGCTCACGAGGAGGCTGCCTGAGGCCTTGTTTGCAAGATTTCTTCTCATTTCAGTTGCCAGTCTTTTCTCTCACCTTTTCCAGCTGCACAGCTCAGCTCCTTAGCTTATCTTTGCCTTGAAACATAGGGGGTAGCTCTGCCTACACCTCTGATCGCTAGAACATCACTTGGCCTTTTAACGGGCCTACAACTCACAAAAAGAATTTTGCTTTAGATTTTTATCTAATGCTTTCTTACTACTGATGTCCTCTTTACACAGGATTTAGTCCAGTAATGCTTATGAGCCATGATATCTCTTTCAGGCATAATAGAGTTTCCCCTCTCTCCATCACAGTGATCTGTATAAACAGCTGATCTAAACATCTTTTGCTTTGCTTTAAAACTGATGGACTGGTTAGACTTACTGCTTTAAAATTGAAATGGGCTGTTCCTGCACTCCTGGTTTATGGAGAACTTCATGAAGGGGAAGTAGGAAGAGCATAAATTTGACTTTATTCTGAATTTTTCAGAAGAATATGTAAAATAGAACCAATTTATTTAACCATTTCAGCTGTGCTTCGCTCATGCTGACTGACATTCCATGCAGGCTGCAACAAGCATGAAGTATAAACCAACCTGCTTGAAAATATATGTTCCTATTTACTCCCAAATCCATGCTTTTGACCTAAAGCAGGCTGATCTTTAGTAAAGGTCAAGCAGAAATACTCAAGCTTCAGCTCCTGGTAAATGTTTGGGTTGATACACAGTCATCTCTGTTCAAAAAAAAAAAGCTGTTTAATCCTAGGGAGCTGCAAAACTCCCCGAGGAGCACCACGTGCTTGTGTTATGGCAAAGCTGCATCTTAAAATCAGCATCGTGGAGAAGGATTTGGGATATTTGTAGATGTTTCTAGAATACATTAGTTGGTCACTTCCCCTCTATCTGATGCCTGTGCACTCACAATCACATAGCACAAGCAGGACTGAAGTTCAGGCTGGATTATACAAATATTTCTGATGACAGCTTGAAGTAATGAAATCATCCCGAGATGTGCTAAGGAAGCTGCAAGTCAGACCTCTCTCTCCTGTACACTGGCCTATTTAAAATAAATTTACATTTAAGGTCTGATATGAAACCCCTTGAAGTTAACAGAAAGACTTTAATGCTCTTTGACTAAAATGCATATAGAATATCTCATGTTTTCTATGATTCTATTTCTGTAACAGTTTGCTGGGGTTTACTATACATTTCCAGCAAGGCTCCCTTTTGTGTTATTATTTCCTCTCGTGATAATATCACAAATCTTTCCTCTACAGCATCTCTAAGGGGCTGCCTGATTTTCCTGCTCCCCAAACCCACCAGTTTGGCTTCTGAATGGAGCTGTCATTTAAAAAAAAACCAACAAGCAAACCATGACTTCTGCTCTTTGCAAACATTCCAAGCAGAATTTCTTCCTAATTCTGTCTTTTTTTTCCCTTTGATTATTTCATTTTATTCACTATTTCAGTTTAGGTTCTGGTTGGAGATACATTGGCTTTGTATCTGCTATCATTGTGTGTTACTTCTTGAAAGAGCAAAGCTGTTTCCTGCAGCAAACACTGCTGGAATACAGTGTGGCAATAACAGACATTTGCTGTTTATACACAGTGGGTACTATTTCTTTTCTGGAGAGCTGTTTAGATAGATAAAATATAGCTATTTTAAAAAATAAACTTTTATATATATCCAGGAGGCAAAGGCTTTGGTAATGTCGAGTTAGTGTATTAACTGCTGTAGCTTAGACCACAAATTTCCTACTTGCAAGGGGTAGAGGGATGGAAAATAGTGATCAGCAGCATCCAGATGTGCAAATCTGCCTACATTCCAGTATATGGAACTGTGGATGGACTGTTCCCAGTATGGGAGTGTCTATGACCCAGTTCTAGGCCTTTTTTTTCCATTCCCTTTTTTATTTGTATCATAGAATCATAGAATTTTAAGGGTTGGAATAGTCCTTAGAGATCACCTAGTCCCAACCTCCTGCCCTGGGCTGGGACACCTCCTCACTTGACCCACTAGACCAATATCTTTATTCCTTCTCTCTTGAGCCCTTCTCCTTCTCACCTCTTCTACATTTTGACCTTCTGCTTTTTCTATATGATTTTCCCTAGAACTGAAGAACTCAGTCAGGCCCAGAATTTGGAACGGGGATG
>NW_008657883.1:0-7900 GCF_000695815.1 Acanthisitta chloris | reverse complement strand
CAATGGTAATAAATGTTTGGAGAATAGATACATGAGAGCTGTGTTCTCACACACACTTGTGAGTGCAAAGTCAACACTTACCCAACAAAATCATGTTGAGGGTGGTGAGACACTGGCACAGGTCCAGGGAGGCTGTGGCTGCCCCAACCCTGGCAGTGTTCACAGCCAGGTTGGATGAGCCTTGAGCAACCTGCTCTGGTGGGAGGTGTCCCTGCCCAGGGCAGGGGTTGGGACTGGATGATCTCTAAGCTCCATTCCAACCCCTAAAATTCTGCGATTCCACGCTGTAACTATCTAACATATAATTACAGTCACCATCACTAGAATATTGCAGATATTGTAATATTTTCATAGTAACTACAATCTTCTGTTTGCTTCTTTCTGCTTTTAATGGCAATTTTGGTGTATTTCTGGAAAGCAAATTGCCATTACTTTGCTTGTAATCACGAAAGACTTCAGATGCACTTTATGCTTTAATGTAATTATGCCTCGTGGATAGAATGCAGCAGCTCTGTAAGGATTGTTCACATCCCTGTGGGATACTTGGCTGAGAGAAACATGTATCTAGTTTATTTAACATGATTAAGTACCTGAAGTATTAGAATTCTTATAGAGTAACTCACAACAGCCACAGATTGTGAGATTACTGGAGAGACACTGCATTGTGTGAGGCAGCCCCAGTTTGATGCACACACCACACTGGGCAGCCCTGATGGGCTGTGATCCAACATCCTCCTTCTTCCTCCTCCTCCCCTCTGCCAACGATGGTGGGTGAAGGTTTGATAATCCTCAGCTCCAATTCAGTAAAGAATTAAATGAGGCATTTTATTTATTTCTCATCTACTGCTATGCTTTCCTGCACTTGCACCAGACAAAGCCAACAGCATACAAAGGAGAACACAGCTCTGGGGCTGTACCAAAGCTGGCACAGCTTCCTTTACTTCCCTTCCAGCTCAACCTCCTTCCCTCCCTGCACTGACAGAGGTCCTGACTCAGAGCCTATTGCAGCTGATGACAATCTTGATACCATTAAACAGTCACTGGTTTTAATCACTTTAAAAGGATTCCTTCTACTCCCTTGCATAACTGTGTTCTCCCTCCTCTTGCTGTTGGTTCCAGCTCTGATAGTCTAAGGCCACCTCTGAGACCAGGAAGCACTGAGCCACTTCAAGCTGCAGCTGGAGAGTGTCAGAAACAATGTAGGATAAAAATAAGCCTGATTTCTACATAATCTTGGTATTTTTATAAGCCATCCAGGAAGACAGTTATGCAGGGCCAAGTTTAGTGGGTACAGTTCTGTATGGGAGCTCTGAAGGCAGAGATTCATCTCCCACACCTTCTCCACCTGTAGATTACCACAATTACTAGAGTTGTAACCCATGAAACTTGAGGCACCAAATTGTGACATCTCTAGAAGCCTCCTGAGATCTTTGATGGACTAAAGTTGCTCTTTAAAGTTGCCCTTTAGAGCTGCCCAGCTTTTTTCACTGGCACTATAAAGGGAAACCTCATTGCTGTCTACAGCTCCTTGAAGGAGGTTGTAGCCAGGTGAGGGTTGGTCTCTTTTCCCAGGCAACCAGTGACAGGACAAGAGGAAAAGGCCTCAAGATGTGCCAGGGGAGGTTCAGGATGGACATCAGGAAGAATTTCTTCACAGAAAGGGTTGTCAAGCATTGTAAGGGGCTGCCCAGGAAGGTGGCAGAGTCACCATCCCTGGAGGTGTTCAAGAAAAAACTGGACATGGTACTTAGTGCTCTGCTCTAGGTGACAATGTTGTGATGGGTCATAGGTTGGACTTAATGATCCTGGAAGTATTTTCCAACCTCAATTATTCTATGATTGTATTCTAGGATACTCCAGGAAGCCCAGGGAAAGTTGTACTTCCAAAGCAGCATGGCCTTTTGAAGATGTTACTGGGAAAACCTGGACTCATGGAAATCAATGGGGAATTACCTCTCTGTGTCCAGACAGATATTGAGCTGTAAGAAGGTTCTTAATTACAACCATTTAGCAGAAATGCTTCTTTTCAGGAATGGGAAATTGATCTGACAAGCTGATAGAAACTGCAGCCTCTGTGTGCCAGTAGGAGGTGGGGGGAGAAAAAGCAGGAAGGTAGGAAAACCCCTTTTCTCATTCTTCAAATGAATACTTTGAGATACAATTTGGCAATTGCTCATTGTTCTAATGACCCCCTACTCCTGATTGTGATAAATACTAAATTACATGCTAATTTCTCCTTTGCTTTCATTGACAAAGTTGCCTGTATTGACAAGATACAATGAGATTATGGTTTTTTTAAATGGGAAGCAAAAAGCAGAGGATTTCCTGCAGTGCTGCAAAGTGTTCTGAGCTGGTGAGCCTAATGCAGGGATGTTTGTGAGAAAGCACTGCAGAACACAGTTGATTAGAGCATTGAATTAACTGTGCTCTCATGCAGTCTCTCTCTCTCATCATGTCCTTCATTCTTTCAGCCTCCTGTTTCACCCTTTCAATCTGCACATTATTGTTTACTTGTCCAGAAGTTGTTGGGGTTTTTTTTTGAGAATTCAGCACAAATGTCAGCACTTGGCTCTCATCAGCAAACAAGCCTCAGTGTTCTGCTCCAGCATGACCCAAAAAGTCCTGTGTGGTGACTCCTTTGGGTCAGACTCCAACAGAAGATGTAGATTAAATGAACGTGGAATAATACAGAACAGCTGTATAAACCTGTGATGTTCAGGGTTTATTGGCCTATGAGATGCTGTCACTGCAGTGACAGTAGCAATCACATCTAGGACTTTTCTTTCTAAAGGCACAGTTCAACCTAAAGACCTGACACAGGTCAAAGGGGATGAAGTGAAGTTCAATCAAGATTAAGGCTGCTTCTGGAGGCCTGTGATGGGTTGTAGAATCATATCCAGGTATGTCTTAAAGCAACTTTCCCCACCCAAACTGTCTCTAACCACTGCCTTTAGCCATGGGGCACATGAGGATCAGGTGGAACTGCCTTGAAGCCAAATGGCAAAGTTCCCATTTACATTTTTGCCAGCAGCCCAAAGTCATAGAATCATAGAATCCCAGAATAGTTTAGGTTGGAAGGACCTTAAAGATCACCTAGTTCCACTCCCTGCCATGGGCAGGGACACCTCCCACCAGCCCAGGTTGCTTCAAGCTCCATCCAACCTGGCCTGGAACACTCCCAGGGATGGGGCAATCACAGCTGCTCTGGGCAACTTTTTCCTCAGTGTTAGGATAAGTAAGGTGCTCCCTGTGGTAGAGAGGCTTTTCTGAAGGCTCAGATGTCCACAGAGATGTCAAATCTGAAGCTGAGCTCCCCCATGAACCACTCACTATGCACATGCCTGAAAGAGTACGTAGGTCATTGGCAGTAAGGATTAATAACAGGCTCTCTGGCTTAAGCATTTGAGCCTTCACTGCCTGCACTAACACACAGAGTGTTATTAATGAAGATGCTTTAAAAAAAACAAACCTGAAATCTCTGTGGAATCATAATTTACTCTTGTGAATTGCAAGCAATGTGTGAAAATATTAGAGTTTGCTGACTGCAAGGCTAGATGTGCCCTTGGATATACTAAATTATTTTTCCTACTGAAGTGAGACAAGAAAGTAAATACTTCTTGGAAATAAATACTATTGAACTGAAGAATGGTGTATATTGTGAATATCTACTTTCAGCTACCATTAGTGTCAAACCTGAGATTGCAACAAGCAGACAGAAGCAGAATGGGCTTTTGCCTTGTGGTTATTTTTTAATTCAAAGCTCTATTGGCTAATACTCCAGAGCAAACTTCTCTTAGCAGCTCTTCTAATTTATGCTAGAGCTTCTCGTGCAACCTCTGACATGAATTGGAGCTTCTGCACTCAGGACCTGTGTGCAGCCCTTGCACTTATGCAGATTTTCACTCCCATCCTTGAGAGTGTCCAAGGTCAGGTTGGATGAGGCTCTAGTGAAAAGTGTCCCTGCCCATGGCAGGGGGTTGGAACAAGATGATCTTTAAGGTTCCTTCCAACCCAAACCATTCTGGGATTCTACAATTCTCATTTTTTTACTGGGCACTGTGTGATTCTCAGGGTCCTTTCACATGAACTACTGGTAGAATTTGCCTATTCTTTTAAGAACTTTAAAATTCCCCCCCCTTTATTTGTCCTATATCTGAGGACAGGGTGTTCTGCTGCCCATATGTAAAAGCTTGTGAATAGACTGCAAAAATCCATTTTAATGAGCTTTTCAAACATAAACAAGGTGTATTTCCTTAGCTGTCTAAGTCCCTTGTCCCTGTAGGATATTCATGGGTGATGAGGTAAATGAGGATGAGGTGATGTATTAAGTGAGGAGTTAAAGTTGCTCTGAAGCTCCTTATGGACATAATTCATACCTGCAGCACTATCTTTGCACCTGCCATACTAATGTGTTATGACAGAAAAATTCCGATCTCTGCACATGATTTCAAACAGAGGTTTTTCCTCCCCCAGAACTGCATGGACAGGACTGTTCCCATTCACCTCCTGCAGTGTGCAGGACTGGGGTGGCCTGGGATGGGATGTCCTTTTGGCAGAGACCTCACAGCACAGGATTGAGGCTCTGTCAGAAGACTTCAAGCTCCCGTGGCAGTTCTTGTGCTTGGGCATAATTAAAAATCACAGTGGTATGTGGAAAAGTGCAGTTAGTAACCTCCTATTGTTCATTACTTTCATTCCAGATATTGATAAAACATAAAATTGTATTTCCAGCATCAACAATATCTTAGCAAAGCACTCAATGCACAATTTTTTTGGGGGGGGAAAAACCCCACCAAAATAAACAACAAAGTCCCAAAAAAATCCTCCAGAAATTGAATACAATTTTTTTTTGGGAAAAATCCCCATCAAAACAAACAATGAACTCCCAAAAATCCTACAGAAATTGAATATAAAGAGGGAATGAGATTAAAACTTTCCCTTGTGCTTACTGTTTAGTAAAGCTAGCATTCATTGATTAAGAAGCATCAGTCTTTCTGCATGATCAATATAGAAATATTGATACTTTATGTGCTAAGAATATTGTTTTCTAGTATCAAACTGCCTCCACTAGTGAAAACTGTACATCCACATCGACGTAACAAACACATTAACCTCAATCATACATCTCTTTACAAACTGCTACTGTTTAATTGTCTCAATTGCAAATCAACCTCCTGATGAAGCAGGTGATGAAAACAATGAACAAAGCTGCAAAGCTTCTAACAACAATGGAAATTAAAGGCATTCTAAAATAGAAATGTGATCTTTGCAATGCTCCAAGCACTGTTACTTAAGCCATAATTTAATTTACTTGGGAGAATGCTAATAGGAGGGTTTTTTTGCTTCTTACTTTTACAGAAGCATATAAACAAGTCCTGAATAAAATCTGTTTGCATATGTAAAAATAGCATGAGAAGATCATGACAAACCCAGTAATCTTACACCAAGTGTCCAGAGCTCCTGAGAGGTGAAAGAAAGAACAACACAGAGCTGATGTGAAATGATGACCTGGGAAATATTTCAATGTATCCCTTGGGATAGATATTTTATGGAAATGTAAATGAAATTCTATTTCTCTTGCACAGTTTGAAGGAGAGATCTTCTCTTCCTTCCAAAGCACCAAGCTTCAATAAAATGGATACAAACCAAGGCTACAAACATATACATATGAAAAACAAGGATTTTCTGCAGTGAAATTGGGAAGCTCATATTGAATGTGGTGCAAATGCACTGGCAGAAATTCCACAAAGAAGTCTGTCTTTTACTGAACATTAAGGTTAAGGGGTTGTGGGATTTTCAGTTGGTGCTGCTATAATTAAATTTTCCCTTATTTGCTTATAAGGCAAAATCATTTTGTAATTATCTGATAACATTTTTCTGACGCTGCAGGAGTATTGCCTTATGTAACTAAATCAATAGCTTCAAGTATTATAAATGATTTGGTAACTGCCCTGAAGAGTTGGAATCTATTACTTTTCCTCATTTTCCCACAGGAAAGTAATGAGTTCCCGAGCTTGTACTTACAGTTCAGCCCTTTATTTCCATACTCCCTGGGAGATAGGTCTGAAAATGTGAGGCCCATCAGTAAGAAATTCAGGTCTCCAGTTCCATAAAGGCTTAACTCATTAGTTCACTTGGCTTGTCAAGGAGTGTAGTCAGGGCAAAAAGTGGAGCTACACGTAAAAAGACTTCAACTTGTTATTCTTAGTGATGAACTTGCCTGGAGTCCCTGCACAGAATCACAGAATGGTTTGGGATGAAGGAGCCTTAAAGAGCACCTAGTTCCAACCCCCTGCCATGGACAGGGACACCTTCCACTAGACCAGGCTGCTCAGAGCTCCATCCAACCTGGCCTGGAACAATTTCAGGGATGGGGAGTGCCAGGAACAGATACAAAGCCAAACCAACTCCCATGCTTGAAAAGGACTCACCTATGTGCTCGTCTCTGCTAGGCTAGGGCTTATTTGAAGCAGATAATTTACAACTGAGAAGGAACCCTGTCACTGGTGTGATTTGACAGCTTGCTTGTAGCTAAAGCATAACTTGATAAGCCTGGGGATTTGGATTCCAAACCAATAATTCTCTGTGTATCTCTAGTTTACTGCCTATCAGGACGACCGAGGCAAGATTAAATACATTTTGTTTGCTTAATGAAAAAAGAACATCTTGACACAGTGAACAGCACAAAAGTGACTAATCTATCTCCATCTTCCCCAGTGAATATTATTCATTATGCTGTTTGCTTTTCTAGACTAGTTTTTTTTTTATAGTCTGAAGCAATAATTGCATATGTAAGTACTAGCATGAGATATGTATGGGCAAACTGAGCCAATGATTTACAGCCTGTCAGTGCAGGAAACAGATCTTAGCTTCTGGTGATTATCACTAACCTGAATACTTTCTTCCCCTCACTTTCTTTAAATTGGTCACCAAACAGGAAAACAGAGCTTGACCAGGAGGTGTTTTTCCAATTAGTTGATCTTGACCGAGCAGCACAAACTCCACCTGTGCAATTGTGCACCTCAGCAATGTGATGACTCCCTAAGCTAGGACTGCAATTTCTTCAAGTGCAATTTCTCAACAAGTTTCCTTGAGGAAAACAAGTCGAGAACAGGTATTTTTCACCATTTCAGGACACATTTCATGGGTGTTGTGCGTGTGAACAGCCCTGCTGGGGCCGCAGTTAGCCATAACAAGTTACAGAGAACCACTGCCAGAGAGTCATAAGAAATCACCTCCGGCAAGTTCGTGCAAAAGATGCCATTTGCTAACGTGTTTGCTCTCAGCTCCTGCATGCAGTCAGCTCAGCAAAGTTTAGTGGCCCTGAGTGAGGCTTCCCCTGGCTCCTGGCACCTGCAGGGAGCTGCACAGTGCTCGGGGCTGGCTCTAGCAGAGAAAGGCAGAGGGGACAGCGTTTGGGGGTTCCCTCGGTCCTCCTAGCACCCCGTTTCAAATCCCCCGGGCGGGTTCCTGCTCTTCGCCCCGAGCTGAGCTCCCCCGCGCATCCCTGCGCTCCCCAGCGCATCCCCAGCGCATCCCAGTGCATCTCAGCGCATCCCCAGCGGATCCCAGAGCATCCCTAGCTCATCCCCGCGCTCCCCAGCGCATCCCTAGCTCATCCCCGTGCTCCCCAGCGCATCCCAGAGCATCCCTAGCTCATCCCAGAGCATCCCTAGCTCATCCCCGCGCTCCCCAGCGCATTCCCAGCGTATCCCCGAGCTCTCCCGGCGCTGCCACCGCCGTTCCCCTCGCTGTCCGCGGTGCTGAACGGGGCCAGGCAGATCCAGTAGCCAAAGGCATCGAGCCCAGGGGCTGGCGATGCGCGGAGAGGGCGAGGGGCGGGGGACACAGGGACTCGGGGGTACCTGTCTCCCTGCAACTGCTGAGCAGTGTCGGGCAG
>NW_008657882.1:7182-10372 GCF_000695815.1 Acanthisitta chloris | reverse complement strand
GGATTTTTCCCCTCATCACCTACCTTTAGGTCCTAGGTTGCCAATCTGCCCAACAGCCCCCAGGATTCCTGGGACACCCCGAGGTCCCATGGGGCCATGTGGGCCCTGCTCACCAGGAGGTCCAGGGGGCCCAGGAGGTCCAGGGGGTCCCATGGCACCCACTCCACCCAGGGCAGCTCTCTTGGCACTGACTGCCACCTCTGCCAGCTGCTCTGTGGGGCAGAGAGAGGCTGGTGGGGTGGCCCAGGGTGGCTCCACCTGCCCAGCACTGCCCTGCTCACCCCCTCACCTTGCAGCATCTTCAGGACCACGTCCACGATGTGCTGGTCCCCAGCATCCCTGCCCTGCCAGGGGGGACAAGAGGGACATGCCATGAAGGGACATCACCCCTTCTGGCCCCAGCTGATCCCACAGAGCCATTCCCATCCTGATCCCTCAATCTAGAGCATCTCACTGCACCCAGTGTCACATTCCCACCCTCTGTATTCACTCCTGTCCTCATCCCATAGAACCATTCCCATCCTGATCCCTCCAGTCCTGATCCCCCAGTCCAGAGCACCTCCCTGCACCCAATGTCACCTTCCCACCCTGTTTTCTCTCCTATCCTCATCTTATCTCTCACCACAGAACCATTCCCATCCTGATCCCTCCAGTCCTGATCCCCCAGTCCAGAGCACCTCCCTGCACCCAGTGTCACCTTACCACCCTGTTTTCCCTCCTGTCTTTATCTCATCCCATAGAACCATTCCCATCCTGATCTCCCAATCCAGAGCACCTCCCTGCACCCAGTGTCACCTTCCCACCCTCTGTTTTCCCTCCTGTCCTCATCTCATCCCATAGAACCACTCCCATCCTGATCCCTCAATCCAGAGCATCTCCCTGCACCCAGTGTCACCTTCCCACCCTCTGTTTTCCCTTCTATCCCAGCACAAGTGCTCCAGGCTCAGCTCATGCCATGCTGCATCTATCCCACTCCAACCATGAACTCCCTGCAGCTCCAGGTTTGAGTCTAAAATGAGATTTCTTGGAAAAATCCCAACCCTGGGCAGGCTGAAAAAGCCACATTGGAGCTAAACTTGCTGTGGGCTGGATTCTGTACAGATAGTTTCTGGATGTACAGTGAGGAGGAAGAATTCTCTCCTAGGAGAGCAGGATCCCAGCTCAGCCCTCCTGGAGGGAAGCACTGGCAGCTCCTGAGTGGAACAGCAGCACTTCCCAAGGGAATGGAGTGGGAAGAGAAGGTCGGAGGGAACACACCTGCAGGGCTGAAGAGGCTGATGGCAGCAGGAGGAGAGGAGGGACGTGGGGCTGTGGGTACTCACCGCCATGCCCCTCTGCCCTGGCATCCCTGGCACTCCACGCTCCCCCACCAGCCCCCGAGGGCCTGGGGGACCTGGGTACCCTCTGACTCCAGGGGCTCCTGCATCTCCTGTGGGGCCAGGGAAGCCAAGCTCTCCCTGGATGCCTTGCTGCAAGGGGATGGAGAGAGGCATCAGGAACTCAGCCCTGTCCCCAGCACACCCTGAGACCACAAACACTCCCTGCAGCAAATCTGCTGAGCCCCAAGCAGCATCTGAGCTGAATCCAGGGCTGTGTGTGGTCACTGAGCTCCAGCTCCTGAGGAATTACTCTCTCAGGCCACCAGTGAGCAGCATGCACCAGCTCCATGGATCAGCATCACCTCAGCCAGGAGGATTGACTCCGGTTCAGGGTCCCCAGAGCCACCCAGCATCCAGGTGTGGGGAGCCCCTCACTCCCAAACCCCAGAGACTCACCTGTCCCTTTGGCCCTGGCTCTCCTGATTCACCCTGGGGACAGAGGACATGGGAAATGCAGTGAGGAGACAGCAAGAATTGAGAGATGCAGCAGAGGGAGGCACAGGTACCTACTGGGATGTGGTGCTGGGGAGCCCAGGAGACCTCAGCATGGGCAGGAACACACACCCACCCTCTGTCCCTCTCCAGGAAACATCTGAAGGGACCCAAATCCACCCCTGTCCCTCCATCCCTCCCCAAGAACCATCTGCAGGGACCCACATCCATCCCCTGTCCCTTCATCCCTCCCCAAGAACCATCTGAAGGAACCCAAATCCACCCCCTGTCCCTCCATCCCTCCCCAGGAGCCATCTGCAGGGACCCACATCCATCCCCTGTCATCCCTTCCCTTCATCCCTCCCCAGGAACCATCTGCAGGGACCCACATCCATCCCCTGTCCCTTCATCCCTCCCCAGGACCCATCTGCAGGGACTCACCTTCTCTCCTTTCAGCCCTGCCAGGCCATGAACACCAGGATCACCCTAGAGGAAAGGTAAAGAGTGATGTGAACCTTCACCAAACCCACCAACCTCCTCTGCAGCTCCTGAACTCTCCTTTCCCCCCTGTGACCCACCAGGATGTGTGGGAAGGAAGGGAGAAGGTGCCTGGAGTCAGTGTGTCCCAGCCCCACACAGAGGTGAGTGCAGACACAGGCAGGAGGGTGATGTACTCACAGTGTTGCCTTTGGGACCAGTTTTCCCTGGGGAGCCCTGGAGGAAGGACAGGGAGGATCAGCCCAGCTCAGTGCAGCTTCCCTGAGCTGGACCCCAGAGCAGACAGGAGCAATCACCTTGTCTCCTTTGATTCCTGGCAAGCTTTGGGATCCTGGGATCCCTGGTGGGCCCTGCTCACCCTTTGGCCCCTGGAAATCAATATGACATGGGGAAAGGGGAAAAATGAGTGAGAAGAAGTGGTGGGAAAACCTCTCCCAGCTGAGCATCCTTCCCAGGGCCATGGGATGCATAGGCAGCTCTCCATCCACCCCAGCTGCTCCAGCTGCCCCCAGCATCCCAACCTGCCCTGGATCCAGTCTCTGCTAGGGGAACAGAGCAGAAAACCATGCAGGAGCCTCAGGAAGAAGGATAAAGGTCACTTTTAGGCCATTTTTCCACTCCACGAAAGCCCCTGAGAGGGGCCTGGCAACCTCCCCCTCTCCTGGGGCTGGGAGGAAATTCCTCTCCTGGCTGGGGCTGTACCCCCAGCATGGCCCCAGGACCACTAATCCCTGAGCTATGTGCCCCAGGGGCTAATCCCTCAGCCTGGCAGCCAGGCCCAGCGGGATGGGCAGGGATTGACCCCGGGCTGGATCAAAGGGAGAGCTCCAGCTGTGTCTTACTGACCCATCAGCTGCACCCCAGGGCTCAGCATTCCCCAC
>NW_008657882.1:3852-6893 GCF_000695815.1 Acanthisitta chloris | reverse complement strand
ATTCCTGGGATGAGCATCCCCATCCCTGTCATGTTAGAACCCAAACATTCCTGGGATGAGCATCCTCATCCCTGCCATGTTAGAGCCCCAAAAACCCGGGGCTGAGCATCCCCATCCCTGTCACCTCACAGCCCCCAAACCCCAGGACTGAGCATTTCCATCCCTGCCCTGGCAGAGCCCCCAAACCCCAGGGCTGAGCATCCCCTGTGCCCTGGCCCAGCTCGGGCCACAACTCACCACTCTCCCCTGCTCCCCAGGGGGACCCACGAGGCCACGCTCTCCCCTGTCACCCTGTGGAAAAAAACAGAGTCAGGAGCAGCTCCTGGCACTGCCACATCCCCCATGGTGTCCCCAACTCACCTTCAAGCCAGGGACACCCTGTGGTCCCTGCTCACCCCGAGGTCCAGGCTCACCCTAAAGAGGGAAAGACAAACCCAGGGCAGTGTTTCTCCTGCATTCCCAGACATCCCCTGCCCTTCATCCTGAGGGATGTGTAGATCCATCCTTGTCCCCTGCAGCCACTGCACTGGGTGGCTAAGGAGATGCTGGACATAAAGCTGGAGAAGTGACCTCAGGGACTTCCCATGGGGCAGAGGGAAGAGAGGGATAAAGTGCCCAATTCTTCTTGTGGTTTGAGAGCAATCAGGGAAAAAAAAAAAGTGAGAGAGAGACAGAGAGAACAACCCTCAGGCTGTCCCTGAGAGGAACATGGTGACATCTCCAATACTTACAAGCTGCCCTGGAGCACCAGTGACTCCAGGTTGGCCTCGAGCACCTGATTCCCCCTGTGAACAGGAGGCAGAGGAGGTTCAGGGGCAGTGAGGACAGGAGGGGATGGCACAGGGACAGTGCTGATGGCACAGAAGTTGTGGGACCATGGGGTGGATGCTCAGAGAGGATTTACCCACCTTGTCTCCTGGGCCACCTTTGCTCCCTGGCTGGCCTGGCAAGCCCTGTGGAAACAAAGCCAGGATCAAACCCTGGTGCTCTATACCTGGCACCACCCAGGATGGGGTGGCACCCACAGGTAATGAGGTGCCTGCCCAGGTGAGGAGCTCCCACACACTCACAGCTTGTCCTCGGTGTCCTGGAATTCCTGGCTGTCCAGCCTGGCCCACACTGCCCTGGGAGGGACACAGAGGATGTCACCATGTGGGAGAGAAAGGCACAGGAGTGAGGTGTCCACAGGTGGGACAAGACACTCCTGCCCAGAGGGGACACTGCTCTTCACCCCATGGGGTTGGCCACACTCCACAAGGCAGGAGATGCCACGTCAAGGGTTGGGAGCTTATTCCACTTGTCATCCCTGTTATTCCCAACAAATACTGGCCCAAGGAACAGTGTGTGTCCATCCCCTGGGCCAGCACCTGCAGCAGCTCACCTTCACACCTGGGATACCTGAGGTGCCATCCTTGCCATCGATGCCAGGGAGACCCTGTGAAAGGAGAAGGGTCACTGGGTCTGGCACCTCTGAGAGGGACTGAAAGGCTCATGGTGGGGGCAAAACAAGGTGGGGAGGGAAAGGAACACTCCAGGCTGCAAGGACAAAACAAATCCCCAGACAGGACAGAGAGGGACAGAGGGAAGTGTTCCTTGCAAGGGGCACAGGTGGCACCAGAGGTACTTACATTCTCCCCCTTGGGGCCAATATCTCCCTGAGGTCCTCTGATGCCACGGCCACCCTAAAGGTGAGAGCAAGGGTTATTTCTCCAGGGGATGGAGCTGGCAGAGGGAAGAGGTGCCCACTGAGCCACTCTCTGTGCTGAGGATGGTACCAAACTGGGACGAAGGGAGCACTGGGCTGAGTTACCTACCAGATCTCCCTTCTCACCAGGATCCCCAGGTGGTCCCTTGGGGCCTTCCCTGCCCTGGAGGGGACAAAGATAAGGGCTGAGCAGTGAAGTGAGGGGTCCCACAGCCCCCAGGGGTGAGGGAGAGCACTCACAGGTCGCCCAGCTGCTCCGATGGTGCCCACCATGCCCTTGTAGCCAGCAGGACCCTGCAAAGAAAGCACAGGGAGTCAATTCCTCACACCACAGCCTCCAGCCCCACCAGCAAGAGGCAGCATCCAGCTCCCTGAGATGGTCCAGCAGGGCAGGGATGCTCCTGGGAATCAGCCTCCAGCCTGGGAAGCTTCGCCATGGGATGTGGTGCCCCTGATCCCAAAGCATCCCACCAGCACTTACTGTCTCTCCCTTGGGTCCTGCCATCCCTGGGTACCCCCTCAGGCCCTGTGGTCCCTGCAGGGAAGGAAACAACAGCCAGCTTAGCTGGGAAAAGCCCCAGGAGCAGCTCAGGGGGGAAGCAATTACAGCAAAACTCATCCTGGCACTGAGGCAGTGTAGCCAAACACGAGGTATGTCAGACCCTCCTAATTCTGCAGCCTCACACCAGGTGCTTTTCCAGCTGTCAAGTCCATAACCCAAACAGGCCCAAACTGGTGCCACTTCCCCTGCCAAAGCTCTTGGCTTCAAAGCAGTTTTGCCCTTTCCTGGACTGGAGAGCTCAGGCCTTTAATTGCTTTTCATCTTCAAAGTGCTCAGGGAGCTCCAGCAGCTTTAATCCCCCCAGCCCTGCAGTGAGCAGGTGGGGTGAGGGGGGTCAACAATTTGTCCAGGAGTTAGCCACATTAACAACCAAAGTGCCTGTGGAGCTCTCCCTTGGGAAAAGTGGTGGCAACCACGGCTGGAGGAGGGAGAGGGATGGGATGAAGCTTCACCCCAGTCCCAGAGCTGAGCACCCAGGAGCAGAGACACACTGGTGTCACCTCCCCAGTCCCTGGGGACAAGGGCAGAGCAGCACAGAGAGTTGTGTTACCGGAGGGCCTGGGACTCCTTGTTCTCCAGAGACACCAACATCACCCTTGGGGCCCTGGGGGGGATGGAGAGAAGTGAATGTTGGTTGGAGCTGGGGGACAAATTGCCCTGGGCACACAAAACCCACTCACCTGGGACCCAGCAGGGTCAGTGTCCCTGTCCCTCTCTTCTGGGGAGACCACCCTGTCCAGCTCCAGCTCCCAGCCCCAGGTCATACACCCTCAC
>NW_008657882.1:609-3364 GCF_000695815.1 Acanthisitta chloris | reverse complement strand
CCTCCTTCCCTCCCCTTCCTCCCTCCTTCCCCTTTCCCCCTCCTTCCCCTTTCTCTCTCCTTCCCCTTTCTCACTCCTTCCCCTTCCTCCCTCTCCCTTTCCTCTTTCCTTCTTCCCTTCCTCCCTCCCTTATTCCACCCCCGTGGTGAGACAGTCCTGCTGGGTACTCACCTGCCCTCCCTGTTTTCCAGGTTCCCCAAGAGTTCCAGGACGACCTCTGTGGCCCTAGGGATGAAGAGGAAGCTCATGAACATCCCTGGCAAAGGGTCCAGGTATTATCCTGATGGCCACAGCACCCAGAGCCACCCTGCCCATCACATCCCACCCTGGGGTGCCCAGTGGGAACGTGGTGGGGCTCAGCATCCCACTGGGAATGTGCTGGGACTAGTGTCATGGTTGGGGCTCTGGCCCAGGGAATCACCCCCAGGAAGGGTCTGGCAGGAACTGGAGAACCACAAGGGACATCTCTCACATCACCTTTGTCTTCAGAGCTCTCTGTGTCCTTGTGTTCCCAGGGGAGCTCCTAAGACCAGGGAAGGATCCTCCACTTCCTTCCCATTTCCCCCAGGGAGGTGGGAAGGAAGGAGGTGGAAGGAGGAAGATGGAAAGAAGGAGGTGGGAAGGAGGGAGGTGGAAGGAAGGAGGTGGAAGGAGGAAGGTGGAAGGTGGAAGGAAAGAGTTAGAAGGAAGGAAGAAGTGAGCAGGTAATGGTCCCTGCTCCCCCCCCAGCAGCTCCAGGTCTCCCTTACCTTCAGTCCCTGCAGTCC
Organism: Acanthisitta chloris; assembly: GCF_000695815.1. Lineage (NCBI taxonomy): Eukaryota > Metazoa > Chordata > Aves > Passeriformes > Acanthisittidae > Acanthisitta > Acanthisitta chloris. The sequence continues at coordinate 2,597 of NW_008657882.1, read as the reverse complement.
CTGAGGGCCCTTGGGGCCTGGGGGGCAACTGGTTGGGCACTGGAGGGGGAAGAAGAAGCACAGGTTGAGTTGGGAAAGGACCTGGAGGCTATGGAGAAGCACAGACAGACTCCTGTGCCAGGTGGGAGCACAGGGGACACCCAGCTCTGCCTGACCACCCTGCTCCTCCCCAGGTGCCAGATTCCAGGGGGCAATGGATTTCAGGTAGCCAAGTGCCCTGCAGAGCCCTCTGAGGGGTCAACTCTCACCAGGAAATCAGCACTGCCTTCCAGTCCTTGGATGTGTCCTGGGAGGCCCTGACCAGCAGCACCCATGGGTTAACAGCAGGATGGTGTTCCAGGAGAGGGGAGCAAGGCATGGGGTGGGAGGTGTGTGCAGGACCCAAATCCTGGCTCCAACCCCAGGAGGGAGGACTCTTCTCCCTCCTGCAGAGGATGCTGGTTGGGGAGATACTCACAGGTTTGCCTGGAGGGCCTGGAGGACCCCGAGGGCCGTCAGGGCCAGGGTCACCCTAGGAGAGAACAACCCCAGGGAAGGAGATGTCAGGTGCTGCTGGAGCTGGGATGGAGAGGGGATGGAGACCCAGCAGGAACTGGGGATGCAGCTCATGGCACAGAGCCTGTCACCCCTCCCTTCCCACTCTCCCACCTCACAGGATCATCCCTGTTCACCCAGGAGTGTGGGAAATAGATGCAAGTGTGAGGGAAAGTTGTCCCATGCCCCTCCTGACTCCTCACCTTGGGTCCCAACACTCCAATCTCTCCAGGAAGCCCAACCTGGCCTGGAAGCCCCTTCAGGAGAAGAGAGACGTGTCCAGAGTGAGAGAGGTCACTCCTTACTTTGAGGTTTTAAGTTCTGAGCTCTTCCAGCACAATACCAGGCAGGATCCCACCCCAGCCCCACAGAGTGGCACTTACAGGAGGTCCTGGCAGTGAAGGACCCTGCAATGAGAAGAAAGACAAGGTTGGTGTGAGTTCTCCAAGCCCCAAACCCATCAGTGATGCCCTGAGCAGGGTGATGCCCATGCTGCCCACTCTGCTCCCACCCAGCTCAGGGGTGCAGGAGCATCACCAGCACCCACGGGAGCTGTGGATACTCACAGGGAGCCCTGGAGGTCCTGGCAGTCCAGGCTGGCCCTGTTGGGATGGAAAAGGAGAGAGACAGGAGATGCAACTGCTCTGACAGCTGCTAAATTTCCCTTCCCTCACCCCAGTTTCAGTGTTCCCTTGGAGCCAAACACTCCATCACCCAATTCCTGTGTCCACAGTCACAGGGCTGGGCACAGCCTGGCCAGGCTCTGCTGGATCCAGGGGAGAAAGGTGGGAGACTGGGAAAGAAGGAGCCTGGGAAGGTAGGATATTGGGAAGGTAGGATACTGGGAAGGTGAAACCTGGGAAGATGGGAGCCCAGAAAGGTTGGAGCTTGGGAAGGAAGGAGCCTGGGAAAGTGGGAGTGGGAAGGTGGGAGTTTGGGAAAGTGAGACTTGGGAAGGTGTGAGCCTGGAAAAGTGGGAGTGGGAAGGTGGGAGCCAGGGAAGGAAGAAGCCTGAGAAAGTGGGAGTGGGAATGGGAAGGAAGGAGGTGGAAGGAGGAAGAAAGGTGAGACCTGGGAAGGTGAGACTTGGGAAGGTGGAAGCACTGGAAGGAGGGAGTCTGGGAAGTTGGGAACCTGGGAAGGTAGGAACCTGGGAAAGTAGGAGCCTGGGAAAGTGAGAGTGGGAACCTGGGAAGTGGGAAGGTGGGAGCCTAGGAAGGTGAGACCTGGGAAGGTGAGACTTGGGAAGGTGGAAGCACTGGAAGGAGGGAGTCTGGGAAGTTGGGAACCTGGGAAGGTAGGAGCCTGGGAAGTTGGGAGCCTAGGAAAGTGAGAGCCTAGGAAAGTGGGAGCAGCTGTCCCAGAGCAGCTCCTGCCTCACCTTCAGTCCTGGCCCACCCATAGGTCCTGGTTCCCCTTTTGCTCCTGTCAGGCCCTGCAAGAGGAGACACCCA
>NW_008657882.1:0-578 GCF_000695815.1 Acanthisitta chloris | reverse complement strand
GAGGAGAGACACACAGACCCCTCCACCATCCTGGTTCTACCAGCTCCAAGCACTCCCTGTGCCCTGCTCCAGTGCAGGGTTTGGATCCCTGCAGCTCATGGATTGAGCTTCATCCATGGGATAAACTCTGCTGTGATGCCTAAGGTGCTTCCACATGAAGTGGGACAGACAGGGAGTGCCAGGGGTTAGGGGAGGATGCTGTGACCCAGGGACAGGGTTGGTACTCACATCAATGCCAGGCTTCCCTGGGGGACCATCAGGCCCAGGAGCTCCAGGCTCCCCCTTGACACCCTTCAAAGGAGAAGAGGAGGGAAAGGTTGGAAGGAGATTCTCAGGGAGGAGTGAAACCACCAGGGAGCTGTGGGAGGGATGTGTACTCACCGGGGAGCCAGGGGCTCCAGCAGGACCTTTGTCACCCTGGGGAGAGGGGAGAAGGGTGTAAGAGGAGTCTGTCACCCCACAGAGACCACCCCAGCAGTGCAGGGCTCAGGACTCTTCTCCCACCACCTCAAACTGGGGTCACATCCTGCACTCTGCTGCCAGGGCAGTGTGGGGCTGGTGTGGGGAAGAGTGGGATG
>NW_008657881.1:0-482 GCF_000695815.1 Acanthisitta chloris | reverse complement strand
TGCCAGGTCCTGCCCTTGGGTCACAACTCTCTGCAGTTTTTTTTTTGACTCACTGCAAGTGTTTCACATTCCTATATATGGATTGTACTTGTGTGTCTTGCTCCAACCCTAGATCCACCAAGACACCTCCACAGTGCTGTGGCAGTGCTGAAAAGGTTGGGGAAATCCAGATATATTCAAAGCTGAACTATGGAAATAAGTAACTCCTTCATGCCTATACTAAAGCAAGTCTGGAGAGAAAAGGAACCACAAGTATTTTAAAATAAGGCCTTGCTTCTTCTCAAGGTCACAACTCACAGAACATGCTTCCTCCAAAAGAAAGTGTACTCATTTTGTCTTAATATTATTTTTCTTGTTAGAAGCATTGTCATCGTGTTTAGCCTGGAGAAAGGGAGGCTCCTGGGGAGAACTTTTTGCTCTCTACAAGTACCTGAAAGGAAGCTGTAGCCAGGTGTGGGGGGGTGTTGGTCTCTTCTCCCAGG
>NW_008657880.1:0-15552 GCF_000695815.1 Acanthisitta chloris | reverse complement strand
AAAAAAAAAAAAGGTTTGAAAGAACCTTGACCCTCTGGAACACTAGCTGAAAATGTAATATAATCCCAGACACCATGAATTTGCACACACACCCATAAATTCATTTTTAGACTTGCATAAGATAGCAGGACCCCTAAGTTTAATCTCTCTCACTTCTTCCTCCACAGAACCTGAATGCCTCCTTATATTGCTATGAAATTTGGATTTCATTTTCTGTACTAACCGAGGTCTAAGCCAAAGGACAGCTGGCTCTTTTATCCAACACAACCTGCTTTGGGCAAGAGCAGAGAATAAACACTTTACTGTTCTCACCTCCAAACAGTCTTTATGCCCACTGTTACTAGGATCACTCAAACCAACAAGCTGCCTGCCTAAAAGAAAGATAATTTTTTGAGACCACAGGCTTATGATTATCCCCATCCTTTCTCTACAGAGGAGACAGGTTTAGATCAGACAGCGTTACATTTATTGGTACTTTTCTTTCAGGTAGTTGTCTCACTACTGTAGAGCACTGATACAGCACACTCTCCTCAGGTTCCTCCATGCCTCTGAGTGGCTGAATGCAAGGGTGAACCTGTACCAAGCCTTTGCATCAGCCAGCTGCAGCAGTTCTGGCTGCAGAAAGCAGAAGGCAAACCCAACTTGGTATCATAATGTTGACAGGGGGACAAAGCATTGGATCCAGTCATGACACATCAGTGCAAGTCAGGTTACATTCAAGGAACAGTTTACATTTGGGGAGACCCATGGCACTTAATTCAAGTCTGAGTCCTGCACGTATGGTCATCAGGAGAGAAAGAGTAGGGAATGTTGAATGTGTCCTCCCTCCATTCTGTCCCACCTCCAAATAGCATGGGCAAAGGCCAAAGTATCAGAGACTGCTTTCTCCTTAAGCCACACTCAAGCGACCAATGCAAATTTTTCACCATCATGCCACAATCCCTACAATTCAGAGACTCTTAATGGAACTCTGAGAGACATTCACAGAAAACTTATGTAAAGACTGATGGACTACAATGGAGTTATTGGTCTCTTCTGCCCAGACATGTTTTGGCTTCTCATATGGTGCACCTGAGAAACACATCACTGACCCACAAGCAGATACAGAGGAAAATCTAACACCCAACCACCTCAGAATGGGAGTTTGCAGTAGCATTCCCTCCAAATACTTTCAGTGTTTGCATATGGCAGAAAACTTCTGCTAGAAAGATATGTATTTTTCAGCTGATGTCGTTCTGTAAACATGCTTACCAACTGCAAATGAAAGAGGCAGTGGGAATTTTGATGCCTCTTACTTGTTTTCTTTCTAGGAAAAGAATTTTTTTGCTATGCCTACTCTCTCTTTCAAAGCAGCATATGTTGTCCCTCATCCTACTCTGATAATCATAGAATCATAGAATGGTTTGAGCTGGAAGGGACCTTAAAGACCATCTAGTTCCAAACCCCCTGCCATGGATAGGGACATCTTTCATTAGACCAGGTTGCTCAGAGATTCATCCAGCCTGGCCTTGAACATTTCCAGGGTGGGGCATCCACAACTTCTCTGAGCAACGAGTTGTGCCTCACCATCCAAACAGTAAGGAATTTTTTTTCTAATATTTAATCTAAACCTTTTAATCTTTCAGTTTGAATCTGTTCCTCCTTGTCTTGTCAGTACATGTTCTTGTTAAAAGTCCCTCTCCATCTTCCTTGTAGGTTCCCTGCAGGTACTGGAAGGCCACAACTGGGTCACTGCCAAGCCTTCTCTTTTCCAGTCTGAATCAACCCAACTCTCTCAGCCTTTCCTCATAGAAGAGGTGCTCCATCCCTCAAATCCACTTGGTGTCCTTCCTCTGGACTCTGTCCAACAAGTCAGCATATTGCCTTTGCTGAGGATCCCAGAACTGAACGCAGTACTCCAAGTGGGGTCTCACCAGAGTGGAATAGAGAGGCAGAATCCTCTCCCTCAACCTGCTAGCTGCTCCTTTTTTGATGCAGCTCAAGATATGATTGGCTTTCCGGGCTGCAAGCACACATTGTCAGCTCATGTCCAGCCTCTCATCCACCAGCACCCCAAAGTCCTTCTCGGCAGGGCTGCTCTTGATCAATTCATCACCCAGCCTGTATTGATACTGGCAGTTGCCCCAGCCCAAGTGCAGCACCTTGCACTTGGTCTGGTTAAACTTCATGAAAATCCCATAAAACTACTTCTCAAGCTTGTCCAGGTCCCTCTGGGTGGCATCCTGTCCTTCAGGTGTGACAACCACAACACTCAGTTTGTTGTCATCTACAAATTTGCTGAGGTTGCACTTGATCCCTTCATCTATGTCATTAATGAAGACATAATAATACTGGTTATGCACATGTGTAGAGAATGTCAAGTTCCTTTGATAGTACAGATAAAGAAGTATTTCAAGTTTTTTAAATAATAAGTCCTTGTCATAACAATAATGATGTTAAATATAATTATACTGTACTTTTCTACTCAAACAAGATTTTAAACAATGAAAAATCTTGGAATCATCATTAACAGATTTGATTTGATCCATATGTGACAGAGATTGACGTGTCCACACAATTTATTTCAAGAAAAGAATAAGAAAAAAGGCCTCTTTCAAATATTAATGGTTTCCTTTGGGTCTAACTAGCAATATTCTTTTAAATTCTCAAAGGAAGATACAAATAAAGAACTATTGCAGAATATGGAACAGTGGGATGTGGAAAAAACAAACCTGTCTCTGCTTTCTACATCAAGTCAAATATACCTCCTTATTCACTGTATCTCCATACAATAGCTAGCATACTGCTTGAACACATAGAAGACCTCATAACTATTGTGATATACTGTTTACTTCAAATGTTATATTTTTGAGATTAAAATATGTTATATCAATAGCCAAATATTTCTAATATCATAGAACTCCTTGGTTACTGATTTTCAACTCCGAATAGAAATTACAGACGGCGATTTGATTTTAATTTTTTTCAGGGTTTTTTGGTGGTTAGTTTGAGCAGAGGTTTTCTAATGGAGCAGTTGGTATTAATAATCTTACTCCCCTGGTGTAAATCATCATCAACATGGTGCATCTTCCCAGGATGGCACTCTTGTCTGAGTATAAATCAGCAAATGCATCAAACATCTAAACATCATTTTTGATCACTTCCACTCACTAAAGAACAAGAAAAAGTAGTACATGCATAGTAATATTCATGCCAGGCAGCTCATTTTTACAAATAACAAGTATGCAGTTACTCTATTTGCTTTAATTCTGAAAATACAGCTAAAGAAATAAGGCATATCTTGCTACAGCTTTTTTCACCTGATGATCTGTGATATGCTACAATTAAGGAATTATTTTCCTTGCCATGTATGTACTGCTAAGAGACAATGCCAAATGCAGTACAATATGAACTAGACTAAACCTCCACATCAGGTTTACCGAAGTGTAGAAAAAGATGAAATGCAGTTGTAGGCCCCAAACCAGAATTCACAACATGCAACTTTTCCCCCTACTTGAACAAAACTATTACAGTGACTCTAAAAAGGATGTGAGAGTTAGGCTTCAAGCACCAGGATGCATGATTAGACCGACTGTATCTGTAAATTCCCAAACCAGATTTGAAATTCTCTCTTTGCCAATCACACCAATGTTTTCCGTAAACTTAATCCCACTCTCTGCACCAGTATTAAAACAGATGGTCACACCTCATTTAACACTTCTTGCTTTTTTTCTTTCCTTCTGATAACCCTCCGTGAACCACAGTTGTTAAGCTAAATCACAGTATTTAAACTGCTTTTGAGCCATAAACAACACTCCCTTGAGCTTTCTGTGGCCCTGACCTTTACCAGATATCACAACTTTAATTTATATACCTTATCACACACTCCCATCTCATCTCTGTGAAATGTAATTGGTAAAGGATTTCCTTCCTCTGGACAGGCTCAGGACTATCAGCCAATCACACTTTCAAAATTATGGGGCAGCAGATTTCTATTCACTACTGTTCCCTGTTACCATTCTGAAAACATCCAGCAGCCATAAAATACGAATGCAAAGAATTTTAAATGCAAAACTTTGCAGGGGAAAAAAACCAAACAAAACACCCCACTCAGTTTCTTGACTGGGAGACAAGACTTATATGCTGAAAAGGCCTTTGAAGTAAGAGGCATTCAAATTCCTAAAGTGAAATTTCACAGAAATTTTCTATAGGGATTTGGAGGAAGCAGACTTAATTTGCAGTTGAGACTGGAAAAACTTTCTGCCCCAGAGGGAAATATAACCAGTTCACCAAAATGATGAGCAAAATCACTCCATTATTAAATTCTAATGCAGCACATAGGATTGGAAGACATGACCAGAGCTATGTTTGGGGATGAACTATCAAACTAAATCTCTTGATTGACCAGTTAATCAGAGGAGGGAAAGTAGACCTAAAAGTTTCAGCAAAGTCCCATAGACATTGCTTGCTTTCAAAACACCAGGAATTTTTCTAAGACATTTTATTTCCTTTTTAATATTGAAGGAAAATATCCCAAGAGCCAGTTAGAAATGAGATTTCTATCCCAGATTGGATCAAGTTGTAGCATTTCACAAATCAAAAACATTCCATCCTGAACTTTTAATGTAAAATCCTGTATGGCATTTGATTGAATGCAAGTATCAGATGTGTATAGCCAGGGGGGTGAAATAGAATAAAAAAACCTTTTATGTGTGAAATTTATTTTTTAATCAATACATAAACAGTTGCTTAAAATATTTTTACGTAACTTTTAGATTTTAAAGAGAACTATTGTACACTCAATGTTAATAAATTTGCAGGGAAAACACGTACAGTTTTCAACAAATACAACACTATTTTCCTCTTGAACATTCAACTGTCTCTAAAATATTAGTAGGGGAAAAGTGAATAAGACCAATATAGATATTCCATTAAAAAAACCCCCGAAACAAACAAACCCAAACAAATTAAAAAATCCAAACTTTCATAGAGATGGAAAAAAAAACCTAAATATTTTTTTGGTCTCTCATATTAGAAACCTGCAATTCTGACTCAGCTCAGATGTATTTAAATTATTTTGCTTTTCTAGTGTAACATATGTGAGATATCTTAGGTAGATTCAGAAGATTTGTGTCAAGATGAATTTGGCACTCAGCATTTGAAATTGTTTGCATTGTAGCCAGGTTCACTTTGTGATCCCCATGGCTGTAGCAGTGTTTTCATTAACATTTTTTCTGTATTTTGTCACAATTACACCTACCCAATGATGCCACTAATCAACAACAGTACCTATTTGATACAATGCACCAATGTCACAGAAAATCCAAAATATTGTTCTCAGAGAGTAATAAGTTTATATCTGCTATACTAAGTGCTTTCCTTCCCTCACATGGTATTTTTTCCCTATGAGGAGGGGAGTTTTTAATGAAATAGAGGGAAGTGAAAGTTTGGCAAAGTCAGAGTGATGGCTCAAAAAGAATGCCAGGACATGTAGAGAATAACTTGTATATTATCTCAGCTTTTACCTTCATAGTCCTACTGATGATATCCAAATTCCTCTCCTAAAAACATATAATTTTAGATGCACAGCAAGTATATTTTTCTGCTGTGGTAGCCACCAAGTACTCAATAGCTGGCAAAGCAGATATCTTACTGGAGGAAAGAGGGTAATGCTCTTCTGACCTTCAGAGAGCAAACTGACACTGGTTATCTAGTGAAAAAAAAGAAAACATAGAGGGGGAACTCAGGGCTCCTAAAACTTTTACCTAGGGAACAAAAAGCTGACATTTCAAGTCTCCTGTCAAGGTCTCTGCTAGTGAGAGTCAGGACTGTCAGAAGGGCCTACAAGAGCACAACAACCAGAGCTGCATGCTTCAATTCTCCCAAGTCCCATCCAGTTACACCATAAATGCTCAATGCTTTTCAGAATGCACAGCTACGTGTAACCTTTTCTCATCATCTACATCCATGCAGTGATATTCCCAAATTCTATTATTTCCCCATAAATTATGTATCTCACCCATGAAAAAAAAAAACAGGGGAGAAATGAGGCTCTGCACAAAAAGAGTATTTAGCTCTGAAGGGAAATCACCCAATGTGGTTGTTCAGGGGTCTCAGCTAACGTAAACGATTCTCCAAACTGACAAAAATTCAGAGCACACACATCTAGAGAGAGAGGTAGTTCTACACATACAAACACAACAAACAGTTGTCAAAGTCTCTAGCTAAATGTATTCACGGATCTAGTTAACCCTGGTAAACTGTCATATTTTAGAACACAAATGATTCAACACAGAAATTCAGAAATTTTGAAGCTCCTGCTTATACAGGTGGGAAATCATGGGATGATTTTTCCGGCTGTGGCAACAAAATGACAAGACTTATCCACAGACATATTGAAAAGTAGCTTTTAAACTAAGCAATGTAATAAGCATGCTTTAAAGTTACACTGTTTTAGCATTTGTGATGCATTTGTTCTTGCTCTTTAAATCTTGTTTTTCTTGTTAGTGATGTATGCTTGAAGTCTTGTTCAAATAAAACACGTGTGGCATTTCTGTGCCTAAATGCCTGAACAGCAGCAGGATTTCATAGCCAAAAATGTAATGCTAGCACCTACACCCTCAGAAAATCATGGCTACATTGATTTAATGTTTCACCTATTTATAGCTACACATGTTGTAAATGAAGTCACATCTAGGCAGAAATAAAAGCCATTAGACAAAAAGAGCATTTTCTAAGGTAACAGCACTCAGAACTATTCCTGCCTGAAGGGACACGTTAGAGCACAGCACATGTTTACATCCTTCAAAAATCTTACATATATTGGAAACACTGTAAAACCAATATCCCTAGCTGCAGGATTCGTGGTTCAATGCTTACAACCTCAGAGGGTGTGAAAGACATACACAGTTGTGCTGGTTTGAGCTGGAGTAGAGTTAACTTTCTTCACAGTGGCTAGTATGAGGCTATGTTTAGGATTTGTGCAGAACACAGAGTTGATAATGCAGAGATGTTTTTGTTATTGCTGAGCAGAGCTCACACAGAGCCAAGGCCTTTGCTGCTTTCCGTACTGCCACACTGGCAAGGGAGTTGGGGATGCATGGGAGACTGGGAGGAGACACAGCTGGGACAGGTGACCCAAACTGACCAAAGGGATATTCCATACCATAGGACATCATGCTCAGGATATAAGGTGGGAGGAAGAAGGAGGAAGGGGGACATCTGGAGTGATGGTGTTTGTCTTCCCAAGGAACCGTTACGCGTGATGGGCCCTGCTCTGCTGGAGATGGCTGAACACCTCCTGTCTGTGGGAAGCAGTGAATTAATTCCTTGTTTTGCTATGCTTGTGTGTGCAGCTTTTGCTTTCTCTATTAAACTGTCTTTATCTCAACCCATGAGTTTTTGTAGCTTTTATCCTTCTAATTCTCTCCCCCATCCCGTTGGTGGGGGAGTGAGTGAGAGGCTGTTGGTTCTTGGCTGCTGCTGGGGTTAAACCACGACAACACTGTCCTGCAGTACCTGTCCTAGCCAAGCAAGACAACCACCCACCCCACGGTGCTCGCTGAGCCAGCCCTTCAGCTGTGAAATCCTGCCAACTCAGACAGCCTCAATTCTTTCATCTTCCCAGGTGTCTTTAGGAAAACACCTGCCCAGGTGATTCAGAGCACCACCCTTCCAATCATGGTCAGCAATACTGCCTGCCATCACAGGCTTCTTTCTACAACTGCAAGTTCTAAATTTTGATTTGTAACTTTAGGTACCCATTTAAGATTACAAAATTTCAGTTGCCCCTGATGCAAACAACAAGCTAAAGATGCAATGTCTTATACTGTTCTCCTGAGACATTCAGCCTCTGTGATTTTGAAAACTCATCCACAAACTGACTTGATGTTCCCAAAAGGCCTACAATACTAATGAGAAGCTGTTAATGTTTGATATTGTTTGTAAAGCACAGGTGAACAGGTGCATTTTAAAGCATAAAATGAAGTGTTAGAGGTAAACTATTTCTCGTTTATTATCAGAAGTTTTACCAGGCTTAAGAGATTGAAAATACTTTAGCTCCATATGAGTGGTATCTTTGTCACTCCCCCTAAAGAGCAGGTAGCATTTAGCCAGGCTCTGAAAATAACCTTTAAGATGCTGCTTACAAAGGTGTCATGAGGGACATTTAAGATACACGGACTGCAAACTTTTCCTTGCTAATGGGGGGAGGAAGGAGAGGGAGAGCAGAGCATGCAAAATGTAGTTCTTCATTTGTAGTGTATTACATGAAAAAGACTTGTTAATCTAAACCAAGACACACTGTAGCTAAATATTTTAATTATGTCTCTTAGGTATGTCACTCCAGGCTCTCAGAACACAATGATAATAAAAAAAAAAAATTAAAAAATAGAATGTATCACCTTTAGAAACATGAATAACATAGAATAGTCATTAACTGAAGCTAGACAGACAAGATAAAGATTTTCCTCAAAGGATTTTCAGCCTAGCAACAAACATGGGAAGTTATAAGAGAAGAAACATCTGCATCTGCAATTCAGATGTGCACAGGGAGGAAATATCTATCAATCAACTTTCATACAGGGTGTAAGCATTTTTTTTGCTGTGTTTTAGTGGTAAAACCACTACTAAATAATCCAGCCATTTTACCTAACTTCAAATGAAAAAAATGTTATTTTAAAGGCCAAATGTCACCTAGAAACTGTATATTTTCCCACATGAAAAAGTTTGGTTGCTGATGGAGACCTATCAATAAAAGCTATTAACTTGCCCCTCAGGGCTGATGGTGGATGTGACACTGTGTTGTCACAATTTACATGGTCAGCATGCCTTACTTTTGAGCAGGCTAGTTTAAAGGAATGAAGTTAAGTCTTCAATTCTTCCTAGCCCACAGGAAAAAATAAAAAAAGGCAAGTTTTGAATGTGTTTAAGTGCCTGATAATCAATAGGCTATTTACTGATCTTGAGGCAAGACAAGTGCCAGCAAGGCCCTTCTTCTCACCTTATCAAGGAAAAACGAAACAAAACAATACAAACCAAAGCAAACAAAAAACCAAACCAAACAACAAAAAAACCCACCAAACAACGACGTCAATAACATCCTGGAAGTCCTGTTTGACAAAAAACAGGACAGATTTTAAGATACAACGATGCTGCAAACCTCTGAATGGAATGATCAGAAAGACAATATGAGTTATAACTGTTGGACCAAACTCAGTAATATGTCAAATTTTTTTTTAAATTCTGCCTTAGGCTATTTTGGTATTGATATGTTGCTTTCAACATGTCTAAATAAAATCTGGCTAATTTTGGGTAAGCCAATTCACTTGCTCTATTTGCTGGCAATACCTGTAGATCATTGTGCAGGTAAATTTGTCCTCTAAAAGTCTATAACAGTTTTGTGGACAATGAAAACTGTAGATAGAGCTTTAACTATTCAAACCATTCCACAAATTCCAAAAATCACAGATGCTTTTCATACTTCAGAACTGCACCAGAGTTCAGATATCTGGGTGAGAGGCAGAAAACAGATGAACAGGTTGTGTACACTGGGAATGAGGCAGATATAGCACAGCAAAGAGTAGCAGAATTGCTAGAGGGATGGAAATTTTGCTCTGTCACTTTGGTGGAATTTATGAAACCTCCAAAATCCACAAATTCTACTTTAGAGTTAGGACTAGAATATCTAAGCAATCATCATGTCTTGAACATGAGATTCATTGTAGTTACCATAAACACAGTTACAACCTTCCCTCCTCTCTTCTGAAAATCTCAGTCTGTCCTTCCAGGAATAATGAAATCCACTTTGGAACAACCCACTGTCTTCCCTCAGCCCCAGTGCCTTCCCATGTAGGTCAGCATTTCCACACCTGATGTCAGCTGCTTCAGACTGAGAAAAATGGCATCACACTTGTGTCTTTCATTTGTGCCCTGTGATTGTCATCCTTCGTAGATCATCAAATGTCTTTTCATTGACTTCTGGCAGAAAAGCATAGCAGATTTTTAGTCAAAGGAAATATCTTTACAAATAGATGTGGAGGACATCAAATATGTACTGGGAAGAAGTTATACCTTACAATAGTTCCTCGACATTCATTTATTCATAAGCCATCTCACCCACAGATACTACAGTATTTCAAGTACAAAGAAGTGTTTGTCATAATCACTGTTCCTTTTTAAATAATGATTTGTGATACTAATATTTCACTTATTTCTCCTCAACAGAGTTATCCACACTATTTTATAAAGTCCTCAGATGTTTTCTATTGAGCAAAATGTTAAGGGCTCCAAACCACAGCCAGGTCTTATTAAAACTCAAGAAAACAAAACTAAAACATTCAATGATATGTTACTGGTGCAAGTGTTAGTCCTTGCTTGGAGCTACAGAAATCATTTTACACTTGCCCCTTTTCCCTGGCACTCCATAAAACACAGGTCAGTCTGAGCATTCTTATTTAGTATCAAAGGGTAGCAGTTGTCCAAAAAGGCAGACTAACAAACAACATGGAGTACAAAATAATAACTAGTGACAAGCAAAGCAGAATCTGGACACAAGCTATGGCAGCAGTCCTGCTCAGATCAGGCTTTATTCAATGTCACAATAGTTGTTAAAGGAGAAGACTGAGGAAACATCCCAGATAATCTGAGTACACAGAACAGAGCAGAATATGAAGAAGGTGGCTGTACATTATTCATGAAAAGACCAAACTTTTGAAAACAGACTGGGACAATGTCTATACCTTTTCGTTGTACTGGTATCTAAGAATCTCACTGCCCCAGTCTACTTGATCTAATGTATTCCACAGGAAAGCATTCCTCTTAGTCCCTGTTTAATGCTTTATAGAATGAAATATCACAATGCAGCTGTGTATTTTAGGTTAGACCTTCAGCTGGACCCTCACTAAAACCTGTAATTTTCAATTATTCCCCACATCTCCTTTGGAAGGAGGCAGATGAATTGCAGTTTACATGTTTAGCACCTCATCCAATATGGAGATATTACCTTACAAAATCAATTTGAAGCATCTGAGCTGTTTATGTGCAGCTTCTTAGTATAGCTCCTTTGCTAAAACATTCTTACATGTTGATTTGACTTATATGACCTACAGTGACTGACTTGCCTGCACTAGCAACTGCTGTAGCCAGGATGGGAAGAGAGCTGTCACACACAGTGCTTATGCTTTTGCTAGTGTGTAGGTCAATTTGTCTGATATTCCCCAGTGACATAGGCAAGACAAACAGCATATATGTCACCTGGCAGCAAGACTCTGGCATGTCCTTCACTACACAGAGACAGCCTTTGTACATTGTGCAAACCTAAACCCACCCCCTGGCGTGGGGAATTTCTTTTAAACCAAGGTCAATCATGTCTGGTCTTCTCTGTAAAGGATAATTTCTTAGGCTGCTTTCTCATGAAAGATATAGTCTTAATCCCCTCGCTTTTTCCTTAAAATACAAAATTATTTTCAGACTTTCCTGGTTAGGATTACAGACAGTTTGGATCTGTGTATCCCTCTTTTTTCATGTGACCTGTTGGCTGGATGCTGTATCAGTAAGTATTTTAAAATGTACACTCTAAATACCAGAAGGCTGCCTTGAATTACATCAGACACTGCAGTGCCAAGACATAGCAAAGGACAAGTCAGTGACATGGGAAGCAGCAGTTTTGGAAGGCTATCCACAGAGCTGCAAGCAAAGGATTACTGTGCTCTCCTTACTCACAGCTCTAACACCATTTCTCTCTTCCCATGATTAGCACAGTATTTCTTCTTTGGGTCTTCTGGATCACATTCACTGAGAAAGCCCAGAAAACCAACACAGAGCTCAGCACCACATCCCAGTGACAGAAACCCTACCCTGATGCAGATTAGGGCATGGAAGCTGGATGAAGACACAGACCAGAGTTTGGAAGGCGTTCAGTTTCCTACCACAGACCTTATGAAGAGGCCCTGAGAAGTGTCAATCATTCTGCATAACCCTTGCACAGGGATCTGTCAAGGCTTCACCTTATGCCCATGATTTGCTCTGCAATAATATCTAGTCAGTTTGCAAGTCACAATAAAAAAAAAAAAAAGAGAGGAAAAAAAAGAAAAAAAATGCAGTCCTGTGCTTTCAGCCTCCACAGAGGATAGGAATTGTCTGAGTGCAGAAAGGAAAGCTGACAACACTATTTAGGAAATTGAGAGTTCTGAATATATTTCTCAGACTGCTTTTAAGCATCTTTAATGTTCAAGACAGTCAATATAGGCTAGACAGACAGGAAACAAAAAACAAGCAAGCATAACCTTGGAGAATATAGTAGAAAATAAGTGGTCAAAAAACAGCAAGGAGGAAAATAAAGGATGTTTTCATAAATGAACACTGCCCACTAAGGAGAACAATGAGACAGAAGCCAGGGATGACATACTGGGATGGGACACAGAACAGGGTAAGAGAGTGAGCAAAACACATTTATGTAGAAAGCTTTATAAAAAAGAAGTTGTCATGACTGGGAAACCACTCAAAAGGCTGCATGTCAGTATAATAGAGAGTAAACATGCTTGCTCTGAACAGTATTTGGCACACAAAATATAATGGACTGGATGTAAAACAGCCCAGGGAGGTGTACAGTGAAATGGATCTTATTCTGAACTGGGAAGAGCCACCATATCACAGATGTGTTCCAAACAGGAACAAGAGATTAATAATATTATTACAAGAAACATATGATGCAGATCAGTTACTTAGCAGCAATGCACAGAAACAGTTTTTTCTTTAAGACAGGTAATTGACATGTTCTGTTCCATTTTATAAGGTGTTGCACACCATCAATATGAAATTTAACATATAAGACAGAACCATAAAAGGTAAGAAAACCCAAACATACTAAGTGCTATGCCCCAGTCTACTTGATCTAATGTATTGCACAGGAAAGCATTCCTCTTAGTCCCTGTTTAATGCTTTAGAGAATGAAATATCACAATGCAGCTGTGTATTTTAGGTTAGACCTTCAGCTGACATAAATAGCTGGAGCCTCACTAAAACCTGTAATTTTCAATTATTCCCCACATCTCCTTTGGAAGGAGGCAGATGAATTGCAGTTTACATGTTTAGCACCTCATCCAAAACCTCCTGGTCAACTTGGCATAGAGATATGCTTTCTTTTTCTTTTAGCTGTGTATTTTAGGTTAGACCTTCAGCTGACATAAATAGCTGGAGCCTCACTAAAACCTGTAATTTTCAATTATTCCCCACATCTCCTTTGGAAGGAGGCAGATGAATTGCAGTTTACATGTTTAGCACCTCATCCAAAACCTCAAGGAGGCAGATGAATTGCGATATGCTTTCTTTTTCTTTTAGCATGCTAAGTAACCTGTTTTTCAAGCAATTTACTTAATCTATAGGTGACTCTTAACCTGGTCAGCCTTCTATATTAAAAATCTTGTAACCCTGCACACACACACACTGTTATAAAACAGTAGCTACTTTGAAAGGGACAAAGCAAAAAGAACTGATTCATCCATCCCCCAGTTTTTCTATTCAATACGATTAACTGTTTGAATCAAACTTTATCTTTTTCTGAGGCTTGCACTGGCAAAGACTATCACTACCAAAATGCTCCAGAAGTTATTAAGTGTTTATTATTGCTCCCTAAACCCATATCAGCCCTTCCACCACATCTCCAACCCACACATACACATCTATTATTCTTGCTGGGCTGAGGCTACACTATGCCTTTGCATTATAGTAACCACATTATGACTTACAGTTATCAGGCAAGAGTGACACACAAAGGCATAATGACTTTAAAGCATGAACAAAGTATCAGCAAAAAAACCCCTCAAAAATAATTTTTCCATAAGCAGCTGACAGTGGCTTCTGTGAAACTAATGACATCTTCGTATCTCTTCAACCATTTAATTCTGGACAAAGTTGAACTGTCCTTTTTTTTTTGTCCTCAGTACAATTAGAAACAAAAATGAGCCACAGATATAGGATAGATGAATCTTTTTACAGAAAGATTCTAAGTTGGTTTTTATATGCATTGTGAATACTGAGGGCCTTAAGAAAAATGGAGAAAAAATAAATAGATTATTTCTCCATGAAAAACAGCAATTCATTATCAAGCAATTAGCTTAGTAATAAGTTTCCATTTTTCACATTGGGAAATTTCCATGGATATTGGTAATATAATTATGATAAAGGTTGAAGGTATACTACAGTACTCAACTGCTAACAGTCCACGAACAATTTGTCTTCTCAGGACAGACAGGAGAGGTTCTAATTACACTGAACATTTCAAGGAAAGATTGAATGTTTCTCAAACAGCTCTTCATTGATTGCTTTTGAAGCATAGTACTGGACTGCTGGAGGGAAAATACAGATTCTTGGCTCCAGGTAATTAACTTTCATGTGTTCTCTTCTTAAACCCTAATGAAGCTCCTTTAAAGTCTTCATTACCAAAGGGTATTTGTTAATAAAAAAGCAGAGAGACAGACAAAGGTCCCATTTCCCTCTCCTTCTCTATAAATTTCTGTCTATTATACATTTCTCAGAAATCAGTAGTGTCTTTGAAGTGAGTAATGATGGCCTGAAAAGTGCAAAGGGTGAGGGATACCTAATGAGAAAGGGCAAAGCAGAAATGTGGAAAAAGCTGGAACCTGAAGGGAGACTTAAAGGAGAGAATGAAAGTGTTTGACAGAGAAAAGAGCAGGAGGAAAGGGAAGGCAGGGCTATATCAACATTCGGTGAAATGGCATTACCATGAAGTTAAACTGATGAAAGTACAAAGCAAATCTTTAGGAAATGCAGAGACTCAGCAGCATAATCTCAGGGCAATAAGTTTGTCAGAGATGGTAAATAAATTAAGTCTAGATTCCACAAGGTAAGGAATAAGATTGCTTGCTGACACTGGTGGCAGTGTTTCCTTCCAGGAGTCATCTGCTCAGATATTTAAAGTGCTTAGTGTATCTGGCAGGGCCCTCCACAACAAAGACTCCAATCCAAGGACAGTGAATCCCGTGCTCCAGCCACATATAAATGCTGTTGAGCCAGTTGAGGCATATTGGCTACCTAAGGGAATGTGATCCCTTTTGTTGGCTCTGCTGAAGAGAAAGTCTTTGATTTGCAGTGGCTGAATATTTCAATGTATCCTCGTGCTATCCAGCAAAGCACCAGAGTGCTTTCATACAAGCTTCCTGTGAAGCCACTGAAAAACATATTTTGGATTACTCTTAATTCCCAGAATAAATATACAAGCATTTGCATAAAAGATGTCCACAGTATTATAGTTGGAGACTTCACTGACTGGTACCTGAGTGCTGGAGGACAGTCAAGGTGTGCAGTCTGATTCCTTTCATTGTCCAGCTGCCTGAATCCAATCCAGGAGCCACTAGGAGAAAGGAATAAACATTTTGTGATTTCATTTTCACCTATTTTGTATGTCAATATATCTTTTCAGTATATTAATCCACATCCTTCTGTGAGTCTAAAACCTACATTAAAACCAGGAGCTAATCTCTATCCCTTCTTTATTCACTGGCAAGAGAATTTGGCATATCATAGAACCAACCAGGTTGTAAAAGACCTCCAAGA
>NW_008657879.1:0-446 GCF_000695815.1 Acanthisitta chloris | reverse complement strand
CTCTGTTCAACCCTCCCGCTTTCCTCTTCCGAGATTTGCAAAGGGAAAAAAAAAAGACCAAAAGAGGCAAAAAAAAAAAAAAAAAAAAAACAGCTGTCTACATGTTTTCTAATGCCAACACAGAAGGCTAAGCAGAGTGGGATGGTGCTCTCAGAACAGCAGTTTTCAGCAGTAGCATAGCTTCAGATCATTAAAAACAAAAGTAAAATTGTATTTTACCAACTGGTGAGCTCTGTGGAGTATTGCGTTGGACAAAAGAGAATTTAGAGAAAACGGTTAAAGCTGAGGAACTGTGAACTCGTGATGCTTGTACTTTCAAAGGCATCAAGTCAGAGCTTGACTAGGTGCCAGCAGCGAGGGCCCTATCAGTGCGCGCTCGGGCCGTGGGGGTGGGGTGCGCAGCTCCTGACTTCTGGGCTTCAAACCCCGGGCAGTGATCAAGGATA
>NW_008657878.1:2100-2313 GCF_000695815.1 Acanthisitta chloris | reverse complement strand
TGGAGGTGGCACCTGGGGTGGCTCTGGAGGAGGTGGAGGTGTCACCTGGGGTGGATCTGGAGCAGGAGATGGAAGTGTCTCAGGGTGGGGATGGAATCTGGGATGAATCTAGAGGTATTGTGGGGTGGAGATGGCACCTGGGGTGGATCTGGAAGAGGATGTGGATGTGTCCCAGGGTGGGGATGGCACCTGGAGGAGGGGATGTGGCCCCAG
>NW_008657878.1:1305-2055 GCF_000695815.1 Acanthisitta chloris | reverse complement strand
TGTGCGATGGCGAGGGTGGCAGCGGGAGATGTGGATGTATCCCAGGGTGGGGATGGCACCTGGGGAGGATGTGGATGTGTCCCAGGGTGGGGATGGCACTTGGGGAAGATGTGGATGTGTACCAGGGTGGGGATGGCACTTGGGGAGGATGTGGATGTATCCCAGGGTGGGGATGGCTCCTGTGTGGCCGAGGGGGCTGACAGGAGCCCTGTACCCCCCGAGCAGGTATGTGGACCGGGTGAGTGAGCTGCTGAGGCAGAAGCTGAGGCAGGCAGAGCTGCTGCTGGCCAAGAAGGAGGTGATGGCCAGGAAACGTGAGGAAGCCCTGGCAGAACAGGCATCCCTGGAGCCCAAGCTCGACCGCCTGCTGGAGAAGACCAAGGAGCTGCAGAAACTGGTGAGGGTGGGAGGAGAACCCCCCCAGACCCCTCACACCTCCCAGTTTGCCCTCCCTGAGCCCCTCTCTGTGTTGCAGATCGAGGCTGACATCTCCAAGCGCTACAGTGGGCGACCAGTCAACCTCATGGGCATCTCCCTGTGACCCCAGAGCAGGGCAGGGTGGGCTCCTTCCCCCCCAGACCCCTCACCCACACCCCTGGGTGCTGCTGGTGGGTGGAGGGATGTTGGTGAATAAAGCCAAACCTTCTCCCCCCATCCCTCTGGATTTTGAGCTGCCGTGGGTGGGCTCAAGGGTGACCCTGCAGGTGCCCTTGGGGCGGTCCTGGTGGGGGGCAGAGCCACCCGCGGGGG
>NW_008657878.1:0-894 GCF_000695815.1 Acanthisitta chloris | reverse complement strand
CACCCCTGTGGGATGAGGGGTCCCCAGTGGGGCTGGGGGGTCCCCAGGGGCGTCCCCAGGGGAGTAAGAGGGTCCCCAGTGGATCTGGGGGGTCCCCAGGGGGATCCCCAGGGGAGTAAGAGGGTCCGCTCCGCAGTGGGGCTGGGGTGTCCCCAGGGGAGTAAAAGGATCCCCAGTGGATCTGGGAGGTCCCCAGAGAGGTCCCCAGGAGGATTTAGAGGTTGCCAGGGGGATCCCCAGTGGGGCTGGTGGTCCTATTGCTGCTGGGGATGCAGCTGGGGAGGTCTTGGGGGGTTCTGGTCCTATGGGATCCACCTGGAGGGATGTGGGAGCTCCTGGCCCCATGGGAACTGGCTCTGGATGCTCCTGACCCATGGATCCAGTTGTGGGGACTCCTGGCCCTATGGGATCCACTTAGAGGGATGTGGGGGGCTCCTAGTTCCATGGGATCTGGTTCTGGGGGCTCTTGACCCATGGATCCAGTTGTGGGGGCTCCTGGTTCTATGGGGTCTGGCTCTGGGTGCTCCTAGTACTACAACTCCAGTTTTGGGGGCTCCTGTCCCTATGATATCCACCCGGGGTGGGGGGATATGTGAGCTCCTGTCCCCACGAGAGCCAATTTTGGGGGCTCCTGTCCCTATGATATCCACCCGGGGTGGGGGGATATGTGAGCTCCTCTCCCCATGAGATCCAATTTTGGGGGCTCCTGTCCTTATGGTATCCAGATATGAGAATGTAGAGCTCCTACCCCATAGGGTCTGGGGGGGATCCCATTCCCAGGGAGCAAGGCATGGGGCTGATCCTTGTCCCATCCCTGTCCCCATCCTTGTCCCCACTGGGAACAGCTCCCCTGGGGGGTCCCAGCCCATCTCCCGGTGACAATAGCCGCGCTCG
>NW_008657877.1:0-227 GCF_000695815.1 Acanthisitta chloris | reverse complement strand
CCCCCCAGGTGTCCCACGCGGCCGAGCGCACCCAGTTTGGCTCCAAGATTTCCCAGTTTGGCGCCATCCAGGAGAAGCTGAGCCGCATGGCTCTGCTCCAGTACGTCACCGAGGTAGGGTCCGATCTGGGGGGACCCTCGGGGGGGTCCCCAAATTTTGGGGGGCTCCCCTGAACCCCTTTTTCCCTCCCGCAGTCCATGGCGTATATGATCAGCGGGCCGAAAGGT
>NW_008657876.1:19483-28198 GCF_000695815.1 Acanthisitta chloris | reverse complement strand
GGCACCGCACGGCCCGGCCCGGCGCTCACACACACACATTCTGCGGGGCCTCGCGCGCACCCCCCACGCCAAGTGTCTCTGCCTTCCACCTCTCTCTGGAGAGGTCAGAACTGCAGGTGTTGCTGCTCATCAGGCTCGAGAGTGAATTGAGCGTCAGGAATCCCGGCGGCACAGACAGCCCTGTGGCCCCTCTTTCTGCTCAGTTTCACTTTCATACGGCTCGGGCGGTGGTTACACATGGAGCTGCAGGGGGGGCTTTTCTTTCTCTGATGGATTCATAATGCTCAGGTTTCTAACGTGCGTGCTCTGTTTGCAGAGTCAAACTAACGAGATAGAAAGTTCAGCTCTACTGAAAATCGGCAAAAGTTGAAAAGAACTTTCTGGGAGCCTGAGTAATTGCTTTGTTAAATGATCAGTGGAGCATTTACCCTGCTAAAAGAAAGCTGAGCCGTCCCTCAGAGTCTGAGTGTTTGGCTTTTTTCTTCTGTCCACGATGCAAACCCTTGGGAAAAAAGTATCTGATACTGATTTAAACAATTGAATAGTCTTTATTTTTCTTACTCAGCCCTAAATTCCGCAGGTTTTTGAATTGTAGGTGATCCTGACTTCCTGCAGTCAGATGAGTAGGAGCAGCTCTGGTTGGAAATGTGAGTTTCTTAAAGCAGTGTGTGCAGTTTTGGTGAGAGAAGGAGAAGGAAATGTTTTCTGACACTTACTCACAAAGGGTCCATTGATCTAGTGAATTAATTTTCCTAAATTCTCAAACATGTTAATATATTAATTTTTCTATGTGCTAAAGTCATGTATTATTTTTTTCACAATGTAGTGGAACAGAAAAACATTTTTCCTGTATTGCCAAGAAATTAGTGAACTTCTGTATTGAAGTCTATCAGAAACCCAAATGATTCCTTACTGAACTACAAGGAGCAATTACATTGGAGTGAGGATATTGACACTTGAGCCTTGGACACATGTCTGTGTGTGGTAACCCAACATCCCTAATTCTGTGTTGTGCACTAGGTGTTACATACATCCCAGAACTAAATGGTGGGCAGAAAATCCCAGAAAAATCCTAAATGCATCCTTAAAATATGAATGTCCATGTTCCTAAAAAGGGAAAGCCAAAAGTCAGCTGAGGAGGGAAGAAGAGTCAGTTTGAGGCTCCAGACTGAAGTTCCATACAGCTGAACTGTGACTGGCACTGGTTTTTCAGGGCTGCCCTTGAATCAGTTGCTCAGTAATTGGGTGGGAAATACCAAGGCCTGTGTGCTGCCCTTCCCTGGGCCTGCACACATCTCTGCCGTGAGGGTTGGTGAGTGGAGAGCTACTGTGTAATCTAATACTTGACAGAGGAGCTCAGCAAATCTGAGGGAGAAGCTGCTGCAAAGCAACGACTGCCAGTGAGTTTTTGTTACTCTGAGTGTGCTTTTGTAGGCTCTGTGCTGTTTGCAACCTTCCTCAGTGCTCTGAGTCAACAAACCCTGAAAACAAAACCAAATACCTCACAATATTTCTGAACTGATTAACTTGATGAGTGTTCGAGTACCATATTGTGCAGCCATAACTTGAGAGGTTTTATTCTGAGCACTAAAGCAGCTGAGCAGTGCCCTGATTCTTCACTGCAGCTGCAGCACATCTCAGGTACCTGGTGCAGGATCTCAGCTGGGAAAGAGCAGGATCTTATCCCAGCCCTGGAGATGCCTGGAGGGAGAGTCATACTCACTGCTCAGTCAGAGGCTTTTAACCAGGTCACCGCACAAAACCGTTCTGTTTGGGTAAAATTGGTTCTGTGTTACGGCGTTTAACTCTGCTTTGCTCTGTCTTTGGGTCATTTTCGATACAATCTGTTTAGTTTTACAAAATAATTGACTGTTCTGTGGTTGGTGTCAGAAGTTTTTGTGCCCATGAGGCTGTTTGTCCCCAAACCTGCTGAGGATGAAGAGTGAGTGTACCCTTGGTGTGCCAAGTGCAGGGGCACACAGTTGTGTTACCAGAGCTGAGATCCACAGCGTTGTGCAGTCAGTCTGGGTTGGGCAGAGCCCTTCTGTTCACATCTCCATGGAGCTTTCTGTGGGAGCAGGAGGCTGTGTGCATCCCTCTGCCTGTGGAGCTGGGGCTCTGGAGGGAGCAGAGTGCACTCAGAAGCAGTGGGAAGGAATGCCTGGAAGCCACAGAGGTTAATCATGTGTGTGGCATGGTCAGCACATGTGACAGCAGTTACTCTGCATGTTTCTGGGTGCTTCAACTTTCCCTTTCTAAAAATACACAGGTTTTGCCTCCTCTGCTCTTACTTTAGTGTCCCTGGACTTTTTTTTTCCTCTTCTGTTTCTGTAAAGGGAGTAAGTGAACTTTTCTTCTGCACTTCTTACAAAAGAGAGATGCTTTAATATATTAAATTACATAATAGCAGCGGTGGGAAGCCAGCATCTTTCAGTGTTCCTTTCTGCACTCACATATTGAAAACTCTAAGTTCTTTTAATACTCTTAATTGCTAAACTATTTACTTGAATTCCCTGTTTGTAACTATGTCTTTTCACATGTTGCTCTTCTCCCTTCTGAAGCAATCCTCTGTTCCAGTCACTTCAGAGTTCAGATTACTGTGTGCTCCTCTGATCAAGGAAGTCACTGGGATGAAGCTAAACATAATCCTGAGAACTGAAACTCTTCCAGTGGTTCTGCCTGAAGCAAAGTGTCTAATCCATGCCCAAAAAAGCACACGGTATCCCTTGCGAGGTGCCCTGAGGCTTCCCAGGGCATTGGCCTTTGGGGTGGATTGAACACTCTGGAGTGGATTTCCTGCACGTAAAACACCAGTACTGAATAGCCACTGAATCCTGGCACCTGGTTTGGGTGAGAATCCGTTTTCTCCAAGGCTGCTGCACAATTCCTCCTTTGCCTTTGGGAAGACATTGGCCTTCTCTGTATTGTGCAAGTTAAAGTAAACCTGTAGGTTTGAAATCCATTGTACTTGGTCACTCAGCAACTAGATAACATTCTGCTTCTAATTTCCTTGCAAGTTCTTGCTTTTACTGACATTAATTCTCAGAGCAGCCTGGGGAGCTGTCCTTGTAAATTCCAAATCTCTTCCACTGATAACCCTCCCTGCCAGGATGTGCTGCAGCCAGTTGTGCCAGGAAACATACCAGTTCTTCCTGGCACCAGGGATTGCTGCACTGAGTACAACAGGCGAGAAGGAGAACATGTAGACTTTTATCCAAGGAGAAGGAATATGGGTGTGAAACTTCCTGGAGACTTTTTTCCCAAGGGTGTCTGCAGCAGCACTGTGTGGTCACACTCTGAGGGTGTGCTTTCAGCTGGTGGATTATCTCATGGGTTTACCATTGCTGAGGTTGCTTGATTAAATTCAATGTGCTTTGAAGTGAAACTGAGTAGAAAGTGCAAATAGTTACATTTCATTTTTGAGACTTCTTTTGTATAAATAGTGGAGTGGAGAACGGTGAGTCGTTCTAAGAACAAGATTAACGATAAAAAGATAATAACTGTTTGGGTTAAAACCCCTGAGAGTGGCAGAGGAAATAGGGAATCACTTTCAACCTGGTGTTCCATAAACGGTGAGGAGCTAAGGTGGTTGTGTTCAGCATTATCAGTGTATCCCAAGAATTCACTGAGTTAAACTGTTCTCAGCACAAAATTAATACTGGAGCCAGAGTTCTGTAAGCTTTATTGGAAAGAGTTTATGGTCAGTTTTACACTAAAAGAAAAACCTTCTATAGGGTCTGAAAATCAGCCTCATTTTGGCCTTTAGCTGGTAGCAATGTATTCTGTAGGATTCAAATTCCTTATTTTTGGTGTCTCCCTTGACAGAAAACTCTTTTGCAACTTGTAGGTATAAATTGTTTTCATTGTCTGCATTTATCTGGAAATCTAATAACATTTTGACTTTCAACTCAGTTCAAGATTGCTTTATGTGATACATTTTCTAATCTTAATATGGCCAAATTTCTGTCCACAGCTCTTTAAACAAAGTCTGTTCCCAGTGTAGCTGAAATTCTGTGGAGAACAGCTAGCACTACCCTCTCCCCTCAGTCCTGCCTGGCTCTCAGGCAGCATTGCTCAGTCCTACAGTCTTGTCACTGTGACTCAGTTGATGGCACACTGGCTCAGGGCTGGCCCTGGGCCATGGGAACCTGTCTCTGTCACATCCTGGCATGGAATCTTTCCGGAGGGATCAGCACAGGAAGTGCTGCCTTAGAATCACCTTCACCCTGACCATGTGGAAGTTAAATATCCTTTGGTGTGGGTTCAGAGCTCTTCCCCCACCTCCTTTCGTTGTCTTCACCTGCTGTTAGAGGTTGGGGGTGGTTAGGAGTGGAGCACAGCAGTAGTTGCAGGGTGACAGCTGTGTAAGAATTGGTGGTTTGGGAGGTAACTCATATTCTGGTTTTAGCTGTTCCACTGAAATAATCTTTCTAGGTGTCAGCCAGTTTCCTGTCTAGCACCAACTGCCAGCATGTGTCCTGTCCTCATCACACACTTGTCTTGCTGTCCCACTTCATGCTTTTTCATGAGATTGGCCCTCTTTGTGTCTTTGTCTTGGTTTCCCCGCATCTGTCCGATTTTATTTTTCCCTTTGTCTCTTCCTTCCCTGGGTGTTAGCAGCAGCACGGGGTGGTTGTGTACAGCCTCCGGTGTGTGTGGGGTCACAGCATGGCATTTGCCCTGCAGCCCGGGCCCTGCCAGCCCGGGATGCCACGGCCTTTGTTCCCTGCTAATCGCTCCGGAGCAGCAGACAATGAGCTGCCGGTGGAAAGCTGTGACAGGAGGATTAGGGACCTCTGTTCAGAGAGAAAGGGTGGGTGTGAAGAGCGGAGAACTTTCCTGATACAGTGGCAACTTGAATAGTGTGGGTCCTTGCACTAAGAGCAGGACACACGAACCTCTCCTGCCCACATCTGCGGAATCGCTGCAGGGTCAGGCTTGGAGAGGCCTCTGCAGCACCTGATTTCATGAAGAACCCAGTGAGTGCAGCTTCAATCCATTCTGTAAGTGTGGGAATGAACTAGGAGGAAAATCATCTGTAAAACTGGAAGGAGTCGGGATTAGCTTGGAAAACTGTCATAAAGTCCTTTGAGGATGACTGAATGAGTGTAAGATAAAGCATGGATCAGGTGGCTATAGAGTTTCTCTCTGAAGAGTCATGATTTTTACAATGTAGTTCTCCCCTGCTCCCTGTTCAGGTGTCCTCCAGTGTGGCCCCTGGGCTGGGGCATCTCCCTCACAAATTCCCTTGTCTGCTCCCCCTGTGTTCTTGTTTTACTGGTTTCCTCTGATGCTTTCTGCAGTGCTTTTCTGTCTGTAAACTGATTTCCATCCCCACCTTCCTCAAGTTCTTATTTCCTAACCAAGTGTCACACAATTAAGCTTAATTTAAGTGACTCCAGAGTATGTGGATCTTAAAAACATAGCTGAGCTATGAGTCTGGTAACGGAGTATGTAGCAAACTGTGTAAAGTAGCTCCTTTGCAAAGGTGGATTTGTGTGGGGTTTGTGCATTTGATGTATTTTTTGTGAAATCCACTGCTTTTTTACATAAATGCTTAATTTTGCCACACGCTGCTACTGAGAAAGCAAACCCAAGTGCTTTTCAGCTGCCTGCACTGCTGGAACAGGCTGTAGATTGAGCAGGCAGTGGGGACAGACATGCTCCTAACCTTGACCTTTTTCCTTCTGTTTCCAGTACAAGAGCAATTGCCTCCTGCAGCACTGGTCTCTCCAAGGAAAAGTCCTTGCCTTCATTTTGTCCTTTCCATCCCTCCCCAGACGTCCCTGTTCTCTTGGGAGCTGATTTAATTTGCAGCTGTGCAGTTTGTGCCTGTTTCTTTCCCAAGTGATTATGTGTGTTCTGTGTGTCTGAGTGGCAGCGCTGGAGGAGCAGAACTGCTCTGTGGAGATTGGGAAGGGCTTTTCCTCGTCGGGGACCCAAGAACAACAAATTCCTGGTGGAATGTTTTCATGTGTGTTGAATTGCTTTGAATTCTGTGTGTCTGTCCCCAGGCTGGAGGAGGATGGGGAGAAGTATTGCAGCTTATTTCTGCTCTGGAAAAAAACCCAAACATGTTGTAAAGTATATCCATTGCAGCATAGAATACACCGTGGGTATTAGAGACCTGAGATCATCACGTCCAACCATTAATATAATATTGTTAGACTGTTTAGGTAAAACTTAGTAGATGCAGTTGAACCAAGTATCTGCATGGTAGGTTAGTGATTTGGTGGGACGTGAGGCAGATACCTCTCTCTCCTGGGCTCTTTAACTACCACATGTGGTCATGGTGTCGAGGTGTGGTGCCCGGGGCAGGCAGCGTGCTGGTACCAGACAGGACCGTGTCCTGCAGGGCTGGCTGGGGTGCTGTGCCATCTCCTGACTCACTGGGGCCTCTTCCTGCAGGAGCAGGGTTTTCCTTGGGCCTCCATCCCAGCACTCAGCCTGACCTTGCTTAGCTTGAGGTCTGAGGGTACAGGCTGATGTGATGGAGAGCAGAATCACTTCCTAAATGCTGTTAGCACTGTAACTGTGATTGGAACCAGAGGTCTTGTTTACTTCCTGCCAAATGTAAAACTTGTTTTCCTTGTTCACATCTGTCTTTGCATCAATAATTGGAATTTTACTGCATAAAGGTTGAATATTGTGTTTGGTCTCATTTGCAGATCTTATAGCAGAAACTTTTTGCCCAAACTTCAGTTACTTTTAACTTCCTTTCGTCCTATTCTGTGGTGGTACAGGTTTCATTTTCAAATATGTATTATATGCCAAAGTCATCTTGGATTCTATGGGCTTAGGTTTTTTTGTGGTCTTCTCCCAGACACAGCACAGTAATGTAGGGCATGAACAAAGCTGTTAACCAGAGATCAAGGCTTACATGGTAGTAAACTCTGTAGATGCTTTCAGACATCACAAACTTCTGACATTCACTTGTCTTCAGTGTGAAAGTAGCTTTTTGTGGCAGAAGAGTAGTATGTCTAGGAAACACTGCTGTATTTTTATCTGCAATAATATATGTAGGTTCTGGGTACCTCTTGAGTCTGTTATGTGATAAAAGCCTTGTAAGATTGAGATCTTTAATGTTTTTTAGCTCAACATGATGCATAAGTTTAAAACTGCATCTGTTTCAAGGGATTTATGACTAAAACTGCTTGTTTTTCTACAGAATTGTCTGGTGTTTCTCAGCTTGAAGAAGATCTGCAGTCATTATTGATCCTCTTTCTTGGCGTTACCGTTTTTGAAGTGAAGTTTGCCTAACTTTGTAGTGTGAGCTCTCTTTGCAGCCATCTTAAACAGAAACTAAAACAAAACACAAAGAGAAATTTTTTTTGATCCATAAAGTAGACAAGCTCTAGTTCTACAATGTCCAAGTCATTCCAGCAGTCATCTCTGAGTAGGGATTCACAAGGTCATGGGCGTGACCTCTCTGCAGGAATAGGCCTTCTTGCTGCTGCTACCCAGTCTTTAAACATGCCAGCATCTCTTGGAAGGATGAACCAGGGTACTGCACGCCTTGCTAGCTTAATGAATCTTGGAATGAGTTCTTCATTGAACCAACAAGGATCTCATAGTGCACTGTCTTCTGGTAGTACCTCTTCCCATAATTTGCAGTCTATATTTAACATTGGAAGTAGAGGTCCACTCCCTTTGTCTTCTCAGCACCGCGGAGATGCAGACCAGGCCACTAACATTTTGGCCAGCTTTGGTCTGTCTGCTAGAGACTTAGATGAACTGAGTCGCTATCCCGAGGACAAGATCACTCCTGAAAACTTGCCTCAGATCCTTCTACAACTTAAAAGGAGGAGAGCTGAAGAAGGTTATGGTAGAGATGGCAGATCATCCACACGGGAGCCACCGTACAGAGTACCTAGGGATGATTGGGAAGAAAAGAGGCATTTTAGAAGAGATAGCTTTGATGATCGTGGTCCTAGTCTCAACCCAGTGGTTGACTATGACCATGGAAGTCGTTCTCAAGAATCTGGTTATTATGACAGAATGGATTATGAAGATGACAGATTGAGAGATGGAGAAAGGTGTAGGGATGAATCTTTTTATGGCGAGACTTCGCATAACTATCATAAATTTGACAGTGAGTATGACAGAATGGGTCGTGGTCCTGGTCCCGAGAGATCTCTCTTTGAGAAAAAGAGAGGTGCTCCTCCAAATAGCAATATTGAAGACTTCCATGGATTCTTACCGAAGGGTTATCCCCATCTGTGCTCTATATGTGATATGCCAGTTCATTCTAATAAGGTGAGTTATGCACCAGATACTTCTATTTTCCTTTACGTTGTAGTACCTGTTCTGTTTTTACCTATTTCTCTAATGATTTCTGTAGCCTGGTTGCTTTTAAAATGATCTGAAAGTTGGTTTGAGAGTGAAAAAGGCACTTGGTTTATTTGCAAGGTTAATTGTTACCGAAACATTGTAAACCAGGGCTTTACATTAATGTGTTTTGTTTGCCCAGATTGCTTAACTTCCAGTCAAACAGCTATCATCTACTGGGATATCTTGGTTATATTTTACATCTACATGTTCTCTTAACCACAAACATCTGGCATTCAAGCAGTTTTGGGGTGGGGTGGTTGTTTTTTGGTTGGTTTGGGGTTTTTTTGCAGTGTATCTACTGTACCATTCCGGAAGCTAGTTTCAGCTCTCCTCCACATCTGTCTTGATTGCTGATTTATATGTAGTTAAGATGCATTCTTGCAC
>NW_008657876.1:0-19452 GCF_000695815.1 Acanthisitta chloris | reverse complement strand
GAAAGAGTTAATGTAGAGCCCTGGAACTTATTTGCAAAAGTAAAAACCACGTGTTAGATGAGCTCATTCTTGCCTTTTTAATTTCACTTTAACCCTCTCTCTCATACTATGGCTGAAATTTGTCGTCATTTTTCTCCTTTTTTCCACAACTCTCTTAGAACACTTCAGACTCACTTTTTATTGTCACATGTTGCATCTATCCCTGTAGACTCTCCGAGCAATCAGTCTGCTGTTGCAGTATCCTGCTCTGTGTTCCTAGTAGTGTTCTTTCCTTGGCTCACAAGTAGAGTGGATCTTCGGGTGTGTTCGCTGATGCTGAGACTTCCCTCTTAGTTTAGCCATGGCCAGCTCTGCCAAGGGAGCAGGTGACTCAACATGGCCTGTTTATTCAGACGGTATTTGCAGAGCCTTCTCACTTGCAGCTTTTCCAGTGTGACTCATCTTGCTGATTTTCAGGATATTAGGCAATTGAATTGGCTAATTGGCTAATACAGTGCCCCTCTTGTCACAATTAGCGGCTGATTAGCTCAAAGGCCTTCAATTGAAAATATAATACATGCTATTACTGTGAAATTGATGTGGAATTGCTGTTACTAACCATTTCTTTACAGTTGCCTCTCAAAAAGTGCTGCTTCTGTACATCTAATCTTTTGGAAACACGAGAGTTATTCTGTCTCTGCAAGGAAAGGATCAAACCAGTTTTAGAGCACACACAGTTTGGTTCCAGCTGATCTGACAGTCTCTGAACTTGTGTTGCTTTAACGACTTTGTATATAAATCACAGTAATCCAGGTGTCTTGTCTCCTGTATTTGGTCACAAAAGGTGTAAGTGTTAACTGTTTAGCTGCCACGCTCAGGTCTGTAAAAGGACCTCATTGGGTTAGATTGAAAAACTTCTGAGGCCCTTGAAGATGGCAACAAAGAATCCTGTAAGTAGGGGTCTTATAGCTCTTTGTTTTAAAGCCTCGTGGCTCTTAGTGTGCTCTGGAGTGCTGCTCTATGGAAGGGATAGCCACAGTGAAACAGGTTTCCAGGTATGAGAGATACCAAATCCTTTTGACAGCATGACAGTGACTGAACTCGTCTGTAACATGTCAAACCATCTTTTTTTTTTTAGGAATATACTTTGCCTTAAACTGCCCAGTGTACCCTAAAATATTTGAGATTGGATCATCTGTTTCTTATCACCCAAGTTTGGGCTTTGGAATTTCAGAAAACATGTCACAGCAAGAATTTCTCTTTCTCTCCTTCTTTCCTCTGCTTTGCACACCGAACTGGTACAGAACTCCTGGTTTTGTACCACCCACAAAACTGAATCAAATCAAACTGAGCCTTTAAAGGAATCTGATCTGAACCAAAATTTCTGGAAAGCAGAAAGGGAATGCTGCTTTTTTTTTTCTTAGCTGGGGCAGTGTAAACTTACCACTGCAGTATGGAAATCTCACTTCGTGCACCTCCAGGTAAAAATACTGTCGATTTTAAAAGCATTTGATAAATGTGTATGTTAAGCCTGAGCAAGGGGTTAAACACCCTCAGTGTAACTTGAACTGTCAGACTAGTCCTGTTGGTTTTTTCCTTTTGGTGAGGTTCTTAATTGCTTCTTTAATTGGTTGTGTCTGTTTTTTAAGATCCAGTTCGTTTTCTGTCTGTGAAGTAAACTGTGCCCCAGTTACTGGGCATTTTGTCAATCCTGATCCCTTTGTCAAGGAGTGAGGTGGTAGAGGGATTGTTTTCCCTACCAGACACCGAGGCTGATGCACCATGAGCAGATGTATTTGGAGGTTAAGCACTTGAAACCATGGTACATCTCCAAGGGAAAACCTGGCTGTGTCCCTAATAGCAGTGGCTAAAATTAGGTGCTTGAGTTTGGCCTAATTTTGTGAGGAACAGTGTGTCCTTTTACTTGCATCGACAGAGACAGGAGGGAATTGGGTTTTGAGAAGCTCAGCACAGGTTTTCTCTGGCTTAACTTGGGCCATTCATGTCGATGTAAATATATACCTGTGGTTCCCCAGAACTGGGGAGGAGGGACAGCTCCATGGGGTGCAGGCAGCAGAGGGATCCAGGTTAATAGCAAGGTAATGTAGAGCCATCCTGTTCCTGGGAGAAAAAGAAATACCCAAGTGGTATGTCAGATGCCCTTTTTGGCCAATTTGAAAGCATTTGGAGTATAATGAGGATTAGATCTTCCTAGCTTTGCCTCTGGTTTGCAATAGCTTCTACATCAGCTTTGAGTATTTTTTAATTATATGTGAGAGCCTCAAAGTTGTGTCTGGCAGGATCAGCCACAGAGGCTGTACTGACTGCACACCCCAAATCAGAGGGGGCTGCTGTTTGAGGGACTGTTTCCAGAGTGTAGTGCTAACTGAAAAATCTTTGCATTGGGTGTTTCACAGATTTGGGGTTTTGGTGGTTTTTTTTCAATCTGTTTGGTTATATCTGCAGAGCCCACAGCTTGTACAACTAGCAAGAAAGTGATGCTCTCATTTTACATCTTCTTGCTAAAATGGATGAAGGTTTCATCTTGCTCCATGTTGTCATGGAGTAATATTGCAGAGGGAGATGACTCTAAATCCTGGTTTTCCTCCTTTGTGGAACGTGCAGGGTAGGCATTTAGCCTATGGAAGCACTACAGTGAGCACCAGGAGTGTCTCACTCTGTCCAGAAGGATATGGCTCTAGTGTGGTGGCAACCAAAAATCAGGAAAGAGGAGGGTTAGGGAAAAATCCTTTGTGGGTGCTGAGCAGGAATAGACATGTCAGAAGAGCCATTTGTGAGCAGTTGGCTAGTGCAGTATGTGTGTTTATGGATGGTAAGGGAAAACCTCCAGTTGGTAAAGTGCCCCCAGAGACCCAGAATTACCCTCCCCTCACCCCAGCCTGGCTCACTGCAGTCTCTGCTCCCCGAGGAGCCAGGCTGTGGCTCCCAGATGTGCAGCAGGGAAACTCCACAAGTTCTGTCACTTCACAGTGTGAATGAAACACAAACTGATACTGATGAGAATGGAAGGATACAGAGATCAGGCACTAAAATAAATAACTCGCTTTGTAATCTAAGTATTCTGCAGAGCAGAAGCACAAACCCTCATTCCTTTCTAGTGCTGAAGCCAGAACCAGGAGGAGTTTTGCCTGCCTGATTTGGTTTAAGTCTGTTATTCCTCCTTCGTACCATCTTGATTTAGATCTCCTTTTGTCTTGATTACCCCCTCAAATAGTCGTATATTTTTATATTTCACCTGTATACATGTAGCTTGTCCTAGCTGTGCACTTTGATTTCTTGTAGTCTTTCCTTTCTGAATTCCTTGTAATTTCTTGGCCTTTTTATGGTTCTAAAAATTGGAGTGTTTAATCTGTGAAAGTCTGAGGAATGAAGCAGAGAGAGGGGAGGAAATTCTGCAGTGACTGAAGGCGAGCACACACTGAGCATTCAGTTCTGAGGGCTGGCATGGCAGTGCTGTGCACGTGTGCTGTAGCAGTTAGCCCAGGGAGGCAGGAACGGATTTCATCACACCCCTTCTCACACAGGTTAGGAGGGAGGAGGTAGGTCCAGTGTCTCTTGGAAGCACTACAGAGAGGGTTTGTTACCTATGTATCTGCAGTGCTTCAGCAGAGAAGAGCAGAGACTGCTGCTGTAGGACGTAATGTTGCTGAAATGACCTGTCCTGTGTAGCTGTTAATGGTGAATTGTTTACTTTGCTGCAGGAGTGGAACCACCACATCAATGGAGCAACTCACAGCCGCCGCTGTCAGCTGCTGCTCGAAATGTATGAACTGCAACTACAGTAAATGGGGCTTGAGGGCAACTACCTCTCAACCTGGGCACAGCACCAGCCTGACAGAGCTCAGGGGGCCTTGTCCACCCTCAGACACAGGGTGGGACTGTTGGGGATGTCCTCTGCAGGGGCCAGTGCTTGGGCTGATGATCCTTGTGGGTCCTTCTAGCTCAGCATATTCTGTGACTTTAGAGTTGGATCTTAACAGCTGAGAATCTGTTGTGATTTTTATCACCGATACCAACTTCTAAATTGTTGCTGTAAAACAGTGTGCAATTTGTGCTCTAACTTGGGCAGTGCTGAGAGTGACTTCTGTCCCAGGTGCTGCTCATAGCCCTTGCAGTGGTCCCTGGTGCTGCCCTGGGCTGTGGCTGTGTTACCTGTGCAGGTGTCACTGCCTGTGTCAAGTGTTACATAGGTAGAGGGGATTACATTTTTCTTATATTTTCTTTTAATTTTGTTTCTTTTAAGATACCCAGAATGGAATCCTGACAGTGATTCAGGACATGGAATGTAAGTAGTAATTAATTCTGAAGTATTTATAGTTTTTTATTTGAAGCAGAGGAGGTTCTTAGCATTTGATGTGGAACAACACACCTCCTTTGCTTCACATGCGTTCTCCTCCCCTGCTCTTCTAGCTGAAGAGCAGCAGCAAAAGTAGCTAAAGTTGTCTGCATAGACACTCTGCAGAGATTGGAGGGCTTTGAGAATGAAAGCTTCAGGTTTTTGGTTTAAAATTACAGTGTATTTTCTTCCTTTCTAGGGGTGATCCCTTTATGTTGCAGCAGTCCACAAACCCTGCACCAGGAATTCTGGGACCACCACCACCTCCATTCCACCTTGGAGGACCTCCTGTTGGGCCAAGAGGTAACCTCAGCCTGCCTTTACAAGGCTTAACTTCTTGCTGGTTTTGGTCTCGTGTTAATTTGTTACTTGTGATTTAAAGCAACAGAACACTTTTCTGACCAGTAGAACTGAAATACTTCAGTCCCTCCCTGGCCAGGACTTTCCCCTTGCTCCCAGCCCTGACTACCAGACCCCTTCCAGCTGCTGCGTTTGAACTGTGATTAATCGACACGTGTCTTGGACTTGGATCTGACTACCAGACCCCTTCCAGCTGCTGGGTTTGAACTGTGATTAATCGACACATGTCTTGGACTTGGATTTTTTTTCTGTGTAGGAAGTTTTTGTATCTGTCTTCCAAGTAGCTCCATGTTTTGGAGTTTTCTGGGTGAAACTTAAAAGAATTCAATGTCCTGAGTAGTTCTTCCTCCTAATTTCAAATGAGTTTAACAAATAAATGTGAATAGCAATTGAGAAGTGGGAGGATGGGTGATGTAAGCCTCTTCCTCCCTGGAAGGCTAAGGACCAGGTTCTGGCCTGGTGCTGTTACTTCCTACCTCTTAAATTGTTTGAGTGACTAAAAGAGTAAAGCTAATGAGTTTTCCTGCTATTCAGACAGAGTACAAGTAGTTTAGGCAGGTTTTTAGATGATAATGCTTTGATTTCATTAAAGTAATGCTGTTAATAGTTTAAAACATCTCGCACTTGATTATGAGCCAAACTACCTGAATGGCTTTTCTCAGGTGTTTCCTAGTCAAATGGGCACTGTGAAAGAATTTGGGATGGTTTAGAACCTAAACCCTCAACTGTCAAGTGTCATAGATAAGAGATCTCAGTCATATATTTTGTGTACAGAGATGTTTTGCTATGGCAAATCTTCCTCAGGCAGGAGAGATTGGGTTTTTTTTCAACAGGCTTTACTTATTCTGTGCTGCTCCTGCAGTAACTGCAGCTCTTTCTCTCATATTGAAGTGAGTGAGCAGAGGGAGGAGCCCAAGTTACAGCACCTCGGGAAGAAATTAAAAGCCTTTTTAGACTGTGATGAAATAATTAGTTGTTAAAACCTGATGTCATCCTGGTTTGGTATTACAAGTGACTTACATCTTTTAAGAACTGGTGATGAGATGTGTCAATCCCAGTCTGACAGGCTGAACTGAGCTTGTTCATTGCTTTCATTTCCTAAAGGAGCTGGAAATGGGAATATGCAAGGACCGAGGCACATGCAGAAGGGCAGAGTGGTTAGTATTACACATTCATTACTGTTTTAACCCATCAATTTGTTGTACAGTTTTTGTTTGCTGCCTTAAGATACTCGTTTAATGGATGGATTGTCTTTAGAAGTGATTTGAGGACCTGTGTGGAAGTGCTGAAGCTTTGGTATAAGACTTGGGGGGTTGTTGTGCCAAGGACTCTACAACCAAAACTGTACAGAACCTCCTCAGACATTCTCTAATGGGGAAGCTGGAGGAAGTTCTGTGGCTTTTCTTGTTTTGACTACTACTGAAGGTTTAAAAATGTAACAAAATAAGAGGTAAAATTAGAGCAGAACCTTGTCAGACTGTTCAGGTTGGCTGATGTGTGTGTTTTCATGCTTTGTCTCCAACAGGAAACAAGCAGAGTTGTGCACATCATGGATTTCCAGAGGGGAAAGAACTTGAGATACCAACTGCTGCAGCTTGTTGAGCCCTTTGGAATAATCACAAATCACCTGATTCTAAACAAGATCAATGAGGTAAGACTCGGCTCCGTAGCACTGCTGGCTGGTGGCTCTGGTGTGCTTCTGGGACTGGCTGAGCTTTGCATCTGTAGACAGACTTGGCTACCAAGCAAGGTGACACACATGTCACCAATTTTCCCTCCCATGTGGGAAAGGAAGGCCTTTTCCTGGAATTTTCTTTCCAGAAATGCTGCATTTTCATTGAACTATTAAAAATCCTTCTTGTTGGTTCTTCATAGCTTTCTCAACAACATCACATTCTGTTCTTGTTTTAATAGTCTCTGAAAACATACTCTGTGTTAAGTTGTATCACACAATGTGTTATATTTTGAAGTGTGGAAAGAGCCAATATCCTAGAAGAGAAAAAGCAGGAAGCAGTTGGGTGTTCTGACTCTAAATCTAGGTGGAGTGTAAGCAAACACCTAAGTAAAGTATGTGAATTCAGCCAAGTTCTGCAGGTCCGTTAATAATGTGGTTACCGAAAGGCAGTTCTCATTTTTGGTGGAGCTGTTTTTACAAGAAGGCAAGGAAGGGCTTGAGGTGTGGATCGAAATGAGATTCCTGAGGGAGCAGCGTTTGATTTGGGTCTGTGTCATTTCAGGCATTCATTGAAATGTCAACCACTGAAGATGCCCAGGCTGCAGTGGAATACTATTCCACAACACCTGCCCTGGTGTTTGGCAAACCAGTCAGAGTCCACTTGTCACAGAAGTACAAGAGAATCAAGGTAAAACATTGTGCTTCACTTAACATTGCCTTTTTTTCACTGGAGCACTCGGTGTTACAAGGCTGTTTCATTGAATTTATTCCTGGTTTCTGTACCTCTCAGCTGTATCACCTGAGTCGGTCACCCAGCTATGTTTCACATCTTCAAAAAGTGTCATTCCCTTTTCACTTCAGAAACCTGAGGGCAAACCTGACCAGAAGAATGAGCCACCCAAACCAGAGCTCGGCCGTGTGATCCACCTGAGCAACTTGCCTCACTCAGGGTACTCTGACAACGCAGTGCTCAAACTGGCTGAGCCCTATGGCAAAATCAAGAACTACATCCTGATGCGGATGAAAAGCCAGGTAACTGCCCCGGGAGGCTTTCAGCTGCCCTTAGCTGGTGCGTGGGCAGACCTGCTGCTGTGGCACAGTGTGGGAGTGATCCGGGGCCAGGGTAGGTGGGGGTTGCTGTGGAGCTTCCTGCCACGTGTCCCTGTAACTTGAGCTGCTGTAGAAGCAGAAACAGGCCTGGCTGGGAGCGAGGTATGTTGGCATCGAGGCTTAATGACTGACTTACGCAGATTTCATGGGGCATGGGGACTGTTTTCTTAGGGCTGAGAAAAACGTTTCTTAGGAAACATTAACAGATTTTTCCACTATTACGCATTTGTTCCGTGTGCCCTTTAGTTGTCGTTCTCTAAGACTAAACAAAACCAGTCCTGCTGTGGCCCTCTAGCCTTAGAATAAAGGTTTGAAGACAGTGCATTGCATGTGTGTGGTGAAATGCTTGGGGTGTGCATGGACGTGATTTTTGTAAATACACAAGGGTTTCAGCTATGTGGTTCTTGTTTTTTTAAGCTTTGCTGTCCCAGTTTGTTGCTCCCTTGAGTTCAGTAGGAAATTCCAGTGCTTTTTCAAAGAGATGAGTGCCTGAGTCCCCTAATGCCACACTTGGGAAGTGAAAAAATCACTAGGCTCTATTCTGTGATCCCTAGGAAGTCCTTCCTGACCTTACTTCACTGGAAAACCAAAACCCCTTGCTGTCTAAGTTGGCTGCAGAAACAGCTTTTAGCTTTCTGTCAAGGATACTCCAGCCCAGATGTGCTGTTTAAAGCTTGTCCAGCAAGCTTAGTGTGCCCTGGGCCCTGCAGAGCTCCTCAGAGCTGGGCTGGCACACCAGCAGTCACTGCCTCTCTGCCTCAGGCTTCGCAAACAGCAAAACACTGGGGTAGTTCTCTGCTCCCCTGGAATCCCCAGACACACAAACAGTTTCATTGTCCAGATGCTTTTTTTATATAAATCATTTTTATGGTGACTTTTTTGCAGACTGTTTAGATGCCTGTTTAATTCCAGAACTGTCCATGGGACAGGTGTCAGTGAATGGAAAATGTGGGGTGCACAGAGTGCTTGGGTGGATTGAGAGTGTTAGGGGAGGACACGTGTAGCTGAACCTCATCACTTTGTTTCAGCATTTGGAAATGGTTTAAGTTCAAGAGCTTTGCCTGCAAAAGTGTTGTGTGTTCCCTAGTCCTTTTTCATGTGTGTTTTCATCTCTCCAGGCCTTCATCGAGATGGAGACCAGAGAAGATGCTTTGGCCATGGTTGAGCATTGTGCCAACAAAGCACTTTGGTTCCAAGGCAGATGTGTGAAAGTGGATTTATCTGAAAAGTACAAGAAGCTGGTCTTGAGGGTAGGGACTGGCTTGGTTTTTAATTGTAGCTGAAGGTGTAAAGTGAAGACAATTAGCACTTGCTGAGGATTCAGTGTTGTTTGTAAAATGGTTTGCTTTAATATCTTCTGGCTCCTTCAGTGAGGTTCCTTGGCCCAAGAGAGGTGTTATAAGGCCTAGAACAAAGCTAAAGGATATTCCTTTCAGATTAGACAAACCCCAAACATTACTAGAACTCAGATTTTAGAGGGATTGGTGCAGATTCTAGTGAAAATGGCTCAGTTAGAATGTTTTGGGGTGTGGGTTCTGGTTTTCTTCCCCCTCCTCTGGAAAAGAATAAGTGTATGATCTATCAGAACTGTACTCTGCATGTGCAGCTCATATGAAGGAGGGAGAGATTGGCTGAGGGCTTTGTTTTTGCATAACACCAGGGTAATATTCTTGAGTTATAGGACTTTGTCCATCAGACCAGGCAGAAAAGCAGGAAAAATCGAACTGTCAAGTTGTCTCCTGAAAATGTAAACTTTGTGTTGTGGAGTATGAGGAAATCCTACTGTTGCATGTGAGCATGCTCCAAAATGATCACTTAGTGGCAAATTCATGTACTCCAGCAATGCATTTAACAGTGTTACTGCCTACAGGTGACACTTCCTGCTCAGTAACTCATCAGGTGAGGTGCTGTAAGTTTCCTAAAGGTTTGCCACCGATGATAGGGAGAAAAGTGCAGTTTAGAACTGCTCTGTGCCAGTGCCTGCACCACAGTGCTGTGTTCGTTAAGAGAACGGGAACTGTATGTGGATTTTCTGGAGCAGGATATCCCTTTTGTTTTGTGTTGGATCCCTGTGAATGGAGACATGGGATTTCCAGGTTGGCCTGGTCCTCTCTGAGGTGAGATCAGAGTTTGTGGGTGGGTATGGCACAAGAACCCCTGGGGGCGAATGTAGCTGGAAGC
Source organism: Acanthisitta chloris (assembly GCF_000695815.1). NCBI lineage: Eukaryota > Metazoa > Chordata > Aves > Passeriformes > Acanthisittidae > Acanthisitta > Acanthisitta chloris. The sequence goes on along the minus strand of NW_008657876.1, from coordinate 9,790 downwards.
ACTTGGCTGGTTTGTGCTTTGATCTGAGTTAAGGCTGCAACAGTTGTGTAAATCATTCTCTGATGTGACTCACAAAGGTTGCTTCATTTTCTTTTAGATTCCCAACAAAGGAGTTGAACTGCTAAAAAAGGATAAAACTAGGTAATTTCTTGCTGTTAAAGCTTAATGTTGTTTAAAAGAAATGTGAAAACACCTTATCATTGGGCAAGCTCTGAGATCAAATGGTTGTTTGCTGTCCCCAGAGATGAACTGTTTCCAGTGTGCTACCCACCCTCTTCCTCTAATGATGGAGCTTTCACAGGCTCTTCAGGCTCCTCAGGAAATCCTTTCCATCCATAATTACCCTTCCTGCAATTGAAACCCATGAGCAGTTGTCCTGTCTGTAAGGACAGTTTCTCCTTGGAGCAACCTTTTGAATGGTGTCCTTCAAGGTTCCCCTCAGCCTTCCCTTTTCTGAGCTGAAACACAGTATTTTTCAGGCTTGTCTAGAGAAATATAAACCTTTTTTTGAGTAATCTTTGGGCTCTCTCCAGGTTTACAAGCAACAAGTGTTCTTTGTTCCTTACAGAAAGAGAACATACTCTCCAGACAGCAAAGATTCCCCGAGCGATAAGAAGTCCAAAACAGAAACTGCTCAGAAACCTGAAAGTGGCAGCACAGAAGAAAAAGCAAAAGAGGAGAAACCAGATGATCCTGCTGAGCCCTCAGGTGCCAAAAGTGGGGAACAGGCAGACCAGGATGAGCCCAGTTTACTCCTGGAGTCGGAAGATGAGCTGCTGGTGGATGAGGAGGAGGCAGCAGCGCTGCTGGAAAGTGGCAGCTCAGCAGGAGAGGATGCAGATGTTGGCAATTTAGCTGATGTGACTACTGAAGAAAAGAAGGATACACCTGATGATGTGACTGTAAAAACTGAGGGGAATGTTGTGGCTACTCCAGCAGCCAAGAAAAAGCTTAAGAAGGTAAATCATATCGCAAGGGAATCATACAGCGTGAGGGAGAAGCCTGGTCTGACTTAGCTAGCACACCATGTACAGCATTGCAGATCTTTTTGGGGGTCTTGAAAACACATGGCATACCAGTCTGAAGGGCAGCAGGTGTCAAAGCTCATGTGGAGAAAGCGGAAGATCCACATGGATTAGTTCTAAATCCCTGGTTCTGTTTGACAGAAACCTTTGCCTTGTGGGCTTCCACCCGTGTCGCTTTCTGGGGTTTGCTTGCCTTTCTCCTCACCTCTTTTTTGGCCAATACTGAGCACCCAGAACTGTTTTCTCCCCAGCAGTTTCTCTGTTGTAGTTACCCTTGAGCACAGAGCACAACAGTGACATGCAAAAAAAGTGATCTATTTGGGACTTGAGGCTAAAGTGGACTTGGACAGAATTGTATGTGCAGCTGGGGGTTAGCTGAGCCCATCTGCAGTTAGCCAGGACCCTTTCCCTTTGGAGAAAGAGCATAACTGGTTTCCAGGTGTCTTCACAGGCCACGTGCTGTGAGTTCCCTTTTCTTCACTACGTGATCCCACTGGTGGTTTTTGTGTCCTGCCATCTGCTGTTACTCCTACTCAGTCCTGTGGAGCAGTGTGCAGAGTTGGAGTAACTTTATTCACTTGCAATGTTGTTTTGCAAGAAAGTGAATGAGATGTTCCTTATTAATGAACGAAGTGTGCATGGACGTCAGATCAGAGGGTCCTCCTGTCAGGAAGGAGGTGCCATGGTGCTGGGAGTGATACTGGCAGTGCATACAGCAGGGATTAGTGCTTGGGGTGTGGGTGTCAGCTGTGATTAGCTGCCTCAGACCCAAACTTGCTTCCTTGAAGAAGACCTACATTCACAGAGCTAGTGCTGTTTTAGTCCTTCTCGTGACTGCTGTTAAACATGTGGAATAGTGATGTCTCCATGGGAGGAGGGAATGTTCAGGGACCTCCACTGTTGGGGTGGTTGGTGGGGTTTGGGTTCATTTTTGTTTGGTTGGGTTTTTAATGTGGAGATGCTCTAAGCTTCCCACTGTTGGAAAATGCTTTTAATTAATTTTTCTTCATGAACCTTCATACCATTAGTGGGCACAGAATAGTTCTGGTAAGGTTTTACCTTCTCTTCAAACATGAATTTGAGGATCTGTGGATCTTGTGGAACTTTTTGTGAAACAAAACTTGTGCATTCTAGAATGACTTAAAGTATTCATGTTGAAAGGACTTTCAAAGTAAGAATAGAGCAAAAAGGTACTGAAATTCTCAAGTTGAAATCACACATTGATATGGTGAAACAGTGACCCCTCATGATGCAAAAAAAATAGTATTCTGCAGTGGAGTACTTGATTTTGGGGTAGTTGGTGCAATTGAAAGAGCTTGTGGCAGCTGCAGGCCTGAGAAGGTGTTTGGATGAGTGAGGTAGGTGTTCAGGGAAGGACTTGCTGGCAGTGTGCACTCACAGCCCAGAAAGCAGCTGTGTCCTGGGCTGCATTCAAAGGAGTGTGGGCAGCAGGTGAGGAAGGGGAGTCTGTCCCTCTGCTCAGCTCTGCTGAGACCCACCTGGAGTAGAATCATAGAGTCATCAAGGTTGGAGGGGGACCTCTGAGATCAAGTCCATCTCTTAACCTGCCTCTGGTGTAACCCCTAAACCAGAACGTCCAGTGTCAGATGCAGACACCTCTTAAACACCTCCAGGGATGGTGACTCCACCACTTCCCTGAGCAATATTCCAGTGCTTGAACACCCTGGCAGGGAAAACATTTATTTCTAACATCCAGTCTGACTCTGCCCTATCTCAGCTCAAGGCCTCTCCCTCCATCCATGGCAGGAGAGACATCCCTCACCTCTCTCCAACTCCTTGTCAGGGAGGTGCAGAGAGCCATGAGGTCACTCCAGGCTAACCAACCCAACTCCCTCAGCCCTTCCTCATGTGCTCTAGCCCTTTGCTTCCCTCTTTGTCTTTGAGTCCTGCACACAGCTCTGGTGTCCCTAACATCAGGAGGACATGGAACTGTTGGAGCAAGGCCAGCGGAGGCCACAAAGCTGATCAGAGCACTGGAGCACCTCCCTATGAGGACAGGCTGAGAGAGTTGGGGCTGTTGAGCCTGGAGAAGAGAAGGTTGTGTGGAGACCTCAGAGCACCTGCCAGGAGCTGAAGGGGCTCCAGGGAAGCTGCAGAGGGACTCTTGGTTAGGAGCTGCAGGGACAAGACAAGGAACAATGGGGAGAAATTGAAAGATGGAAAAAAAGATTAGATATCAGGCAGAAGTTTTCCCTGTGAGGGTGGTGAGACAGTGTCCCAGGTTGCCCAGGGAGGCTGTGGCTGGCCCCACCCTGGCAGTGTTCACAGCCAGGTTGTCTAAAGACTTGAGGACCCTGCTCTGGTGGGAGGTGTCCCTGCCCAGGGCAGGGGGTTGGGGCTGGGTGATCTCTGAGGTCTATTCAGACCCCTGAACATACTGTAGAACTGTGAACTGGAGCATTTTTCCAGGGAGTTTGGAGAAGCTATTTCTGTTGCAAAACTCAGGAGGGTTTGAGGGCAGCAGTTAAGGCTGAGCTGACCAAGGCCCCGTTCTCCCCACAGCGCTACGTGGGCGGATTCCCGCGCAGCATGGAGGGGTTTGTCACCCTGGATGAGGTGGGAGATGAGGAGGACTCAGACCACCAGAAGCTCCGCAAGTCAGGCCTGGCAGGGAAAGCTGCTGGCAAGAATGATGACAGCTTGGCAGAGATCAAGGTGGACAAGATTGAGGAGGCAGAGCAGGAAGGTGAAACGCTAGAGAATGGAACCAAACCCGAAGAGAATATGAAGGCTGAAAGTGTGGAAGGTTCTGATGCTACAGCAGCACAGGATGCTGAGAAAAACATCCAGGAAAACACAGACCCCCAGGAGGAACAGGAAACTAAGAATGTCCAGGAGAAAGCTCTCATTCCAGATGAGTTCAGGATTGGGCCATACCAGCCAAACATTCCTGTTGGTAAGGCTCTTTCCATTCCTTTGCCAGTACCTCTCTGTGCATTGCAGTAGCATTTCTCATCTCATCTGACTTTTCTTTTTGGCAACACGTTGCCCCATGGCCTTTCATGTCAGGGCTTCCCCCTCCTCCACTCCCTCCCTAACCCTAGCATTTTCCTTCTTTCTCCCTTGTTTCCATCCTGTTCTCCACAGCACTTTCCTTAGGCAGAAATTTAATTGCAAGAGGTATATTTTAGCAACAGCAATTCAATTACTTAGCACAAAGCACAGCAGTGTAATAGTTTAGAAAATACGAAATCATCATAGAAAATTGTGAAGTCCTTTTGAGAAACCTCTAAAACGGACCCTTAATCTGCAAGGTTGGCTTTAAGTTAACAAACCTGCACATGTTCAGCTGTTCCTAGGCCCCGGCTTGACTAGACTAAAGCAGGGACTCTTACAGATAAAGCAGCTTTTCATGTACCGTGAATTATGGTTGTAAGATTTAGCTGAATGACATATGACATTAAAAGAAATGATGTAGAGTAGCTCTCTTAGGTTTATTTTGTGGTGTTTACTCCTCTAGGTGTGAATTATGTGGTACCCAAAACAGGGTTTTATTGCAAATTGTGTTCCCTGTTCTACACAAATGAAGATGTTGCAAAAAAGACCCATTGCAGCAGCCTTCCTCATTATCAAAAGTTGAAGGTAAGGCAAAACTTGTTCCTTTTAAATGGTTGATTCTTTCCTGGGGAATAGAGATCACTGAGGCTGGGCTGAGGAAAGCTAAATAGCCTTCAGGCAGTGCAAATTGGCTGAGACCTCTCTAAAACTGCATCTTGCAAAAGAATATACAGTTTAGATGGGCTCCAGCTTTTTTCTTTGGTAAATCTGGATTAAAAGAGGGAATTGCAGTTGGAATAAAGGCCAGGCTGAGTAGCAGTGCAATGCAAATACAGTTGGCTCAGATTCCTCAACATGCCCCTTTGAGAGTGTTTTTAATCAGTCAGCAAAGCTTCAGATGAAGCCTAAAAACCCAAACCATTTGCAACTTCTGATTTTGTGAGCACTTTATACAGTTTGGAACTGGCTGAGGTATCACATGATTGCATGAGTGTCATTGCTGCTGCTGTAGCCTCCCGCTGTGAGCTGCCCAAGTACTACCTGCAGGGCAGGGCAGTCCTGAAGGGAATTCTGGCAGCCCTGCAGTGGATTTCCAGCAGAAAGCACACCCCGGGGGCTCCACAGAGGAGAGCTAACACCTCAGGCTCCAAAGGTTTGCAGTGACAGGGAGCCCTAAACAAACACAGGGCCTGGGAAGGCAGATGGCACCAAGCAGACACCTCTGGAGGAGTAGATGAGAAGCTGAGTTGCCATGCAGGGCCTTGTAGGAAGAACCCACCTCATCCATCACCATAGCCCTTTTCTTTTTGTTTTCCATTGAGGCACCTGATTGTTGGGAAGAGGGAAGGGGGGGAATAGTGCCAATTTGTTAACTATTACTTAACGAGAACATGATTTGTTTTTTCCATGGCACAAATGACTAACGAGCTGCTTGTGAGTGACTGTGACATCGGAAAAGGGTTTGGGATTGGGGAGGGAAGGGGAATTCAGTTTTGCTTCACAATGGCACTTCTCTGTCTGGGAATCTCCTTTACTTGGAGAGCACAAGGAGTCAGTAACTAGATATTATATAAATTACAGCTATGTAATTTGTTGATGTTGCCACCAAATGCCATCGAAGTGGTAACAAATGCCTCCAGCTTCCCCAAAACACCTTCTCTAGGGAGGGGCACGTTCTGTGTGGTGTTAGAGACGGCACATTCAGCCCAGGTAAGTGGCACAGTTGCTGTCACAGGCCCAGGACAAGGTGGAAAGGAGTTCCCTTGGCTTGCCCCCTGCAGGGCAGGGAGAAGTGCCAGCCTGGCTAGGACAGCTAATGCTCAGAGGTTTTCACTTAGAATGGCATTTATGTCTCTGTTCTTGGTGTTGTGGCTGTAAGAAACTCCTTGAATACATCCCAAATGTGCTTGCTTTCTTTCCACAGAAAATTCTGGATAAAATGGCAGAAGACTACAGGCAAAAGAAAGAAGCCTAAGGAGAAGGAAGGCTGTGAGGAAAGGTGGCTTTGTTTTTAATGTTGTTCTTTTTTAAAAGCAGTAGTAGATGGAATACTGTATTCTTTTATGTTCTAGTGAGATACAGTAGCATTCTAGGTCTGTTCATGTGTTAAATGTTGTAGCCAAAAGCATATGCAGTTAAGTTAATGACAACAATTTGTTCTTAATGTGAGAATGGCAACAAGTTATTGTTTTGACACTTAAAGCTATTACAGAAGCAAATCTTGCACCCTGGTGAAAAGCTCATCTATGGGAAAAACCCTTGATTTAACTGAAATTTGCGACTTTCAAGCTTCAGAAATTGTCTTTCAACTCCATTCTGAATAAAAACTGAGAAATAACACTGTATTTTTATTTTACCTAGAACATTCCATGTCTGGGTCTGAGCCTAACAGCTGTTTAATTTTGAGTGTAAGGTTGTCATTGCATTTCACTTGAAAAAGTCTTTCAATGTAAGTTGCATTTTTAAATGTTGAACTGCAGTTTCTTTTCATGTCACTGCTGTTATCTAGAGCAAATAGGGAAATTAGTGGTTAGTTTTACAACTTTGTGATTTTTTTTTTTCTAAGCTCTTGCTAGACTTTCCTCTTGAGCTGTTCTGTGTATTTTTAGTGAGAAGTAAATGCCCATTCTCCTGACCAGTATTATTTCCTCGAGCTCTTCCTGCTTTTACTTGAACCTCATTGCTGTCCTCACCTCTGCTATATCAAAAGCAGCATTGGAGTCCTCAAGTGGACTAAGGTACCTTTGTATTCTTCACATGGAACTTTTCGTACCTGCATTTTAACGCTGTTTTTCGTTCGAATCTGGTTTTGTCAAGACTCTTAGAACTGTGCTCTTAATGTTACCTGCACATGTGAGATGTGAACAGGAATTTGCATGTGTAACCTGTGTTTATCTGTAGTTTTTGTTATTTACTGCTTCTTTGTGACTTCAGGTTACTAAAGTGATTCCCAATAAACCAAGCTAGGCCACAGTGGTTTGTTAGAGATGTTTGGCATGTTAACCAGTGTGTCTGCTCAACTCTTTATCCTGTGTCAAGCCACCACCCCCAGACTGGAGCTCTTTACAGTGTGCATGTGTAACACTTGTGCCGCAGCAGCTCTCTGCATAACTCGTGCTCCCTAAGCCCTCCTGCCCTTCCAGACACGTTAAAACATCACTGCTTAAAACCCTGGTAGGGATGGGATATTCTGCTGACAGTTTTATTTCTAGAGGTTTGGGGGGTTTCCATCAAAGCTCAAGTTCAAGCCACATCACATCCATGTGGATAAAAGTGTCTGAGGACAGTTCTTCAACCCTGTGCCTCCCCCAGTGAGGCTTTGGGGTCAGCGTGGTGTTGGATGCAGGAGGCTGGCTGGGTGAAGTCCGTGGAGTTAGCAAATGCACCTCGCAGACAGGAGAGGATGGAGTGCTCTGTGGAAGTCAGGCCTTAGTATCTTGTCTTTCCAGGTGTAACTCTTCTCCTGTTGCCATCTCCTGTGAGGCAGCAGTTCTCTGGGATCTAGAGAGGGTGAAGTGCTCACAAGCAGCTACTGATGCCTATTTTATTTCAATAGCACATCGAGGCTACAACATCTCACCCTGCTGTGACTCACTCTTGCACAGAGAGAAGTTACCGCTCTGTTATGCAACACTCATTAGGATGCAAAGTTTTGTTTGGGTTTGTATGAAATGGATTCAATGTCAGGCACTGACAGAACCTTAAAGCTACTCTGCAGTCAGCTCTGTTGTAAGTCACAAGGATGGGCTTGGAGCCACTCTGGCTTATGGTGGCATTGGTCACTCTTCAGTCACCGAGAGGCTGCTGAGTCCCTCAGCCAGGCCCAGGCCTTGGCTCGGAGCAGTCAGGCAGTGTCTGGCAGTCACCCATGATTTATTTTGAAGGTCTCCACCTCCCCCAGGCATTTTAAGTTCCCTTGCACCTTGCAGTTAAGATGAACACATTGAAGTATTGCATTTAATGTTTCAAGCAGCCTTTCCTCAGCTGTTTCCTGTGTCTTAAACAGCTGTGCAGACCCTGCACCCTGTGTCCTCACCCTGTCACTGCTGGCTGTGTCCCTGCAGGAGCATGGGACATCATGTTTGGTGTCCCAGGAGTAAAGAGATTGTGGCACTGTCCAGCTTCAGAGTCCAGAAATCCCTGGCTCTAGTTCACTCAGTTCCTGGTAGCAGCAGCTGTTGGTACCTGCTGCAGGTGCTTCAAACCTGTGGTAAGGTGTGTGCAAACCTTCACACCTGCACACGTGCACCAAGATGCCTTTATACAGCTTTTGCAAACTCTTGTGTGTCCATGCAGAGGACAGGGACAATACATCCCTTGCCCTAATTCCTGAGGAAAAGGTGTCAGAAGAACTTGATCCTGTGTCTGAGGACAGATACATGTTGGCAGACTAAACTGGTCTTGCCCCAGGGGCTGCTTATTCCTTGGGAATAATTGCACCTGCACTGTGAAAGGGTGAGGGAAATCCTGCAGAGCATGAGGCCAAGTGTGAAATGTGTGCCAGGCTCTGCAGTTAGGTGGCAGCTTCCACATGTGGATTTCTGCTTGGAGCAGCCCTGGAGCCTGCTGTCTCCTTGCTGTGGGAGCAGTGTCTGTTAGAGATGAGAAAACCACATCATATTGGATTTGTAGAGTTGGAAAGTGTGGAAATAAGAGTAGTAAGAGCACAGTATCGACCTTTTTAAGGATGATCCTTGCAGGAGTGTTTTGCAGTGTGTGACAAGCCCTAGAGAAAGCCCTGAGGCCCTGAGAACAATTTGGCTGCAGTGACCAATAAAATCAGTATAAACACTTGATTCAAGGGAGAGTCACTCCCCAGAAAGTTCTGTGCAGTTACTTACCCCTTACTAAAATTTAGGCTGCAGGAAGGAAGCGAAGGGCTGAGCAGAGAGATGTTAATGAGCTTGTTATCCTCAGATCTCCCTTTCCTGCTTCCCAGGCTGCCCACGCAGTGGGTTGATAGCAGAGGAGCCTTTCCAGCCTGGCAGGTGCTGGAACAACAGAGAGCCTAAAAATTCCTCCTCACATCTGGTGATCCCTTATCCAGGGCCCCCGAGTCCTGCCCAGCTCTGCCCTCACACACACTTTGGGGCTTTCCATGGCACACAGAAACATTTCTGTGCCAAGTTTCCCAGTTTGAAGCCTGGTGTCCCAAGGATCCCAGTGTCCTGAGGGCCACGGTGCCCTGATGCAGGCCTCAAGATGGATTGGTGACTCCAGATTCCTTTGCTCCATGGCTCAGATAGATCAAAGACTTTTTGACTCCATCCTCACCTGGTTCATTTGGTTCCTGGAGACTGAGGTGGGACTGGAAGGGCCTGTGCCTCAGCAGGGAGCGGGCACAGCCTGGCTCTGAGCCTGGCTCTGGGCCTGCCAAACCTCTGCTCTGGGTTTGGCAGCAGAGAGGCATTTCCACACTACCCTTAAGAAAAACCAGGGGAGGAGCAAAACAGAGTAAAAATGGCTTTTTCAGCACATTTGGTTGTGACACAGGCCCCAGGAAGGAGTGTCGTTATGTGCATTTCCTGGCGTACGAGCAGCTGTGTGAGCAGGCTGTGCTGACAGCGTTCCATGTGCTTTCCCTCGCTCCAGGGCACAGTGGACAGGCGGCTTGGCCGGGGGAGCCTCGGCAGCGCCTCGTGCCGGCTCCGTTCCTGCGCAGCTCTGCCCTCGCTCACGCCTCAGAAGCGTTTCCCAGTTCACAGCGGAGGGGATGTCCCGGGTGTGAGGGGCACAGCATGCCCGGG
>NW_008657875.1:0-465 GCF_000695815.1 Acanthisitta chloris | reverse complement strand
TCTCCAGGCTAAACAGTCCCAACTGTCTTAGCCTCACCTCATAGTGCTTGTGCTCAAGTCCCTTCACCAGCTTCATTGCTCTTCTCTGAACACTCTCCAGCACCACAATATCCCTCCTGAACTGAGGGGCCCAGAACTGCACACAGTACTCAAGGTGTGGCCTCAGCAGCAGTGGGTACAGGGGCAGAATCACCTCCCTGTGCCTGTTGACCATGCCGTTCCCGATACAGGCCAGGATGCCATTGTCCTTCCTGGCCACCTTAAAGTCTCTCTTATAGTTCTGTCTTCCTTGTAATTTTGTTGTGCTCTGACAATCCACAAGTCATTTCTCCTCATCTCCCTCAGAGTGGCCGAACAGAAAATTAAACAGGCTTTCTCACGGATATTTATTGGAAAGAGAGGGGACTCTTTACATTCAAAACACCCAGAGAAAGGTACCTCTCCTTGTCTGACTCTCCGTGGAGA
>NW_008657874.1:1776-2010 GCF_000695815.1 Acanthisitta chloris | reverse complement strand
ATATATATCTGTCGCTGCTGTTGCTGCTAGCAGCAACAGCAATAACAGCAACAGCAGTGATTGAGGTCTATCTGGACTGAAATCAGTTCAGATTTGACTGCACAGGAGGGTTACATATCTCTGGGATGCTCCAGCAGCAGTCCCAAATCCTGCCCAAACCCAGAATTCCTTGGCAGCCAATCAGATGAGCAGGGAGAGGCACCAGGAGCCGAGCAGGAGATTTAAACTGCTTCT
>NW_008657874.1:0-1607 GCF_000695815.1 Acanthisitta chloris | reverse complement strand
TGGCAGAGAGAAGTCACAGCAGTTTGCATAGCAGTTCACACAGGCAGGAGCAGAGGAAGGACACAGAGGAAGGATGGAGGATTGCAGGTGCCAGTCTCTGACAACCTCACTAGAAAAAGTCCAACCATGGTTTCCACTCGCTCCAGAGCAACTGTCAACAGCAACGCAGGGACCCAGACAGACCTCAGTTACCAACATGCAGCCGTCCAGGTCTCTGGCTGTAGTGAATTCCTAAGCCTGACAAATATACCTAAGGGCAGCAGGAAGGTATAAGGTATAAGGTGCATGTATAAGGTGCAAACAGATGAAGGATCTACTTTACATAGTAGTGGAGATGAAGGATGAAAGGAGGGTGGTAAGGAGTATTAGGGAGCAGGAAGAGGACAACTCACTTAACTGCAACAGGTGTGCCCTGGTTGATGACTTGCAAAAACAGGTAGTAGAGTTACAGGGGACAGTCAGGAGACATAGAGGTTTCAGGGAGGCTGAGAAGGAGTTGGACAGATAGTCACAACCCCCTGTGGCAGAGGAAAGCCAGACTACTGGGAGAGGGTCAGAAACACATACAAGGACATGTGTAGAGAGCAAGGAGGTCAGTAACACCGGGACATGGGAAGTACTAGAAAAGAAAAGTAGTAAATGGGAGAGAAAGAAGACCAGCTAAAGGAAGACTTCACCTTCTAGTCACAGTGTCCTTGTCAGGCACAGGAGCACTCATCTGTCTGCCTGACTTGTTCTCGAGGGAAGTGTGCTGTCTCCCGGGAGTGCAAACCAGAGCTGTTACAGAGAGACTTCCAAGCACTGTCAAACTCAATGACTACTGTCCACTATTAGTATTTCATGTGGGAGCCACTGACGTAGCCAACAGAAGCCTAAAAAATATTAGGAAAGATTACAGAAGCCTGGGAAAGATGGTCAAGGACTCTGGTGCCCAAGTCGTCTTTATATCGTTCTGTGAGGTCTGCAGTGAGGGCTCTGAGATGGCCAGAAGAACTTGGAAGGTCAATAGTTGGCCAAAACGATAGTGCCAGAGTCAAGGCTTTGGGTACTCTGACCTTGGGATATATGCAGGCAAGCTTGGTCTGACCAGGCCTGATGGGGGGCACTGGATGAAAAAGGGGAAAAGTGTCTTTGCTCAGGGGCTTGCAAAACTTGTAGAGACAGCTTTAAACTAGATTCGCTGGGGGAGGGGGACACCTATTCATCTCGACCCTACCTGTTGAATGCCACCATCTATAATGAATGCCCAGAACAGGGCAATTCTACTGGTGAGCCTCAAGCCAGCATGTTGGGTTCATCCGGGGGCTGGCTCAAATGCCTCTACATGAACACAGATAGTATGGCGTATGCCAATAAACAAGAGGAGCTAGAGATGTGTGTGCCTGTGTAGATATGACATTGTGGGTATCACAGAGACGTAGTGGGATGGCTCCTATGACTGGAACATTGAAATACAAGGGTTTAAGCTTTACAGGAGAGACAGGCTGGGCAGATGAGGAGAAGGAGTAGCCCTGTATGTCAATGAAAGTGTGAAGCTCAGCCTGGGGACAGGTGAGGAATTAGTCGAGAGTCTGTGGGTGAAGATTAAGGGCAGGATTGGAGCAGGG
>NW_008657873.1:12578-19355 GCF_000695815.1 Acanthisitta chloris | reverse complement strand
GCTCGGGGGGCGCAGGGCTCGACCCCTGGCGGGAGCTCCCGTGCTCCCGCAGCCGCTCGGAGCTACCGGGCTGAAAAGGGAAGGAAGGCTTTCCCCAGGCTTTCGCCCGGGATCTGTCAGAGTTATCCTTGTAAACCGTCTCCTGCCCTTTCCCTGGGTTTCCGTCGGTTTTGCCCAAACCGTGGCTAATTGTGACGCCGCGGGTGTAGGCACAATTACCGTCCTGACCATGATATGAGTTAATGCCTCTGTTTGCTTAATGGATCCTTTGTTCTCCTATTAAGCATCTTTTCCCAGCGGTTCTTGCAGTATCCTTCAGCTGGGAGAGCCTGTGGCTTCATCAGTGTTAGCTGCCGAGCTCTCCTGCCACCCGAGGAGCACAGATGGATGTGGCTGTGTGCCCAGGAGTGCTGCTCTTCCCTTTTCCATCAGCTTCTTTCCATCACTCTGGGTCTGGCATCTCACCCTCTTAGGCATTGGTTTGTGGTGCAGGTTAGGTTTTGCTCCAGTGGCTTGTGCTGTGTTAATCTGAAAGATGTGGTAGCTGGCTGTGTGACCAAAGCTTGTATCTCATGAGAAATCATCTGATTTATTAAAAAATATGGGTTTTTTTAGATAAATTATGTACATCTAAGACCTGTTCCTTCTAGCTGGACCATGTTGTCATCATTGTCCTTAGATACTGAGATGACTCATCCCTCCTTCCCTCTCTTAAAAGTTCTACCAAAGAACTCCGCATCAAAACCAAAATGTTTGCTGAGCACAGGTGTGTGTTACCCTTTGGGAGGCTGATGGTGCATATGAATAGAGGATATGTCTAGCTCATTGTAACCACACTGATCAGGCTGAGAGGTAGGAGTGAGAAGATACAGGGGTGTTACCAGAAATACTTGGCTTCAAAACTGAAATAGTTGTGTTATCACAGAGTTAAATTTGGTCCTGAGCTTTGGTGCTTGTGAGGGGAACACGGTGCTGCCTTCATGTTCACCTTCCCCTTTCAGCTGCTCTGCATCAGCCCAGGTGGTGCCAAGCTGAACATCACAGCACCAGGTGGGCATGTTTGGGTGTAATGAGGACTGGAGCCTCCTGTCCCACCCTCTCTGCAATAGCCCTCCTGAAGTTTTACAAAGTCATGGTTTTAAATGTCTTTTGTGTCGGTCTTTAAAAATAAATGGGTTTGAGCTGTGTGACTTGCAGTGATACTGCAGTGCTGGCACAGAATTAAAATGGCAAAGCTTTTAATTTGTTGAGCAATAGAGCACTGGATTTACCTTAGAATTGCCCATTTATTTAGCTTTTCTAACTTTTTTGCAGTTTTCTTCCTGAAGTTCTCCCATGAAACCTTTAAAGGTAAATTGAATAGCAGGAGATGCCACAAATTAGATTTACTAAAAAACTAAAAAAGCTGGTTTGAATGTCTGGGAACTGCCAGAGTGAAGAGTGTGGGTGGGTTTTTTCCATTTCAGAGGGCTAAGTGCAGTTGGTCTTGTTTCTTAGCATTAAGCTTAGATGAGGAGTTTGGCTTAATGTTGGTCTTTGCATACCCACAGGAGGAACACTAATACGTGTCCGGGGCAGAGAAAAGTTTGAGCTTTGCTTTCATTAACTGCTGGAGTGTAATTAATGATACAAGTGTAAGCAATACCTGCTGGATCAGCTTAGAGTAAACATGATGTGCTGGAGAGTCCAGAAAAGAGGATGGTGGAAACTTTAAAAAGGTGACTCACTTCTTGTAGGCATCATGGAAGAAATGTCTCTAGGAGCCAGGCTGGCTTCCTTCTAGGAACAGCATTCCCGAAGTGCAGCTCAGAGCTAGGCTGGACTGACAGGCTCCTGCTGCTGGTGTGGACTTGTTTGCAGAATTGTGCTTTTATCAGTTTGTGGCTTGTCAGAGTGAGGTATGAACTGCAGCCGTTTCGTATGGTGCTGGATTGTTGGGTTGCTATCACCAGAGGGTGATGGAGGGGTTAAGATATGAAATGTAAGGTCCAACTAATTCATCTGTCTGGGTGGGTTTGTGTCCCACCCATCAGGGAGAGAGTTTTCTGTTAGAAAAATGGCAAGTGTAGTAATTCCTGCCCTGGGGCAGGGGAAGGATGAGGTTCTTCCTTGAAGTCCCTTCCAGCCCTGTTTTTCTGCTCTGTTCTGGCTGGGATTCTGGGAGTCGGTGGCATGGGCCGGAACTCCATTGTGCCTGGCTCTGTGCAGATGTGGGGCAGAGCCTGCCCCTCCTCAAGGAGAGGAATTGCATCCTAAATATGAAATGGGAGACCAGGGCATGTGAGGAAGCCTTGAGACAGCCTTGGTGTGTGTGTGTGAGGAGCTGTGCCAGTCTCTCATCTCCTGCTCCAGTGCCATTGGCGTCTCTTCTCTTTCAGACCTGACAGTGAAAGTTGTGTGAAGGACACTGAGAGAGCTCATTGAATCTGTGGGGTTCTCCTCGAGCTTGTGATGCTCCTGGAATCAAAATAATCCACTTCAGGATGTCTTTCCTGCCATTCAGTCTCTACTAGTTATACCCATTGCTCCTAATTCCACTTCCTTCTGCTGTTCTAATTCCTCTTTTTTCTTCACTTGTGTTGCACTTCTTGATTTTGCAGAGTATTTTTGGACACCTCTCTGTTTTCGAAGAATCATATAATTCTGCAGCATCGGAAAACCTTCTAGGGGAAGAGAAACTCTAGTGTAAAGCTGCCTCTTGGCTAAGTTGTGACACTCCAGTGCTCTAATTTTTACTATACTCAATTGATCTATGAAGTTTGTTGCTCTTTTCATGTATTTTCTGTCCTCTTCAGCTGGTTTATAATTTATTTCTTTAAGTGATGGGATGCTGGTGTTGTCCTGCAGTATTCTAGCCCTGGTCACTGTAAATGAGGATGGATAACAGTGAGGTTGTCTTGTATGACACCCTGTAAATGTGGGCTGCATAACTTCACGCCCTTTTCCCTGTACTCTGTTTGGCATCTAAGGCTGAGTCCTTGTGGTTATCTGAATTGCAAATAGTTTAAAAACGGCTCTTGGTTCCAGTCTGTGGATGTTTTGCTGTCCTTCCTTTCCTGTGCTCCTCTGCAGTGTCCTTTAACACCTGGTGTCACCTCACAGTTCAGCTACAGCCTGGCATTAAGTCACTTCTTAATCTTTATTTATGCAGCTTGAACTCTGCAAGTCACTCTTGAAAGCCTTTTTCCTGCTCTCAAGCTGCATTTGCAGCTTTTTGAAGTCAGTGAAGGATTTTTAAACAGCATTTGATAAATTAAAGCAGCCCTGTGTGACCACACAGGTGTGGTTAGAGCCTTCTTGCTGTCTCCTTACCACTTGAGACTCAGATAAAATCGCAGCACTCTGGTCATAGTTTCCTGCTTGTACCCTGACAGATTGGAGTGGGTCTTTTCCTCAGTTTTATAGCAGGAATTGTTCCTCAATGCCGAGTTATTTCCTTGGGAGTGCAGTTGTCCATAGCTGTTGGATCATGTTCCTCATCACCACATCTGCACCTTCACTCTTGGTTCTCCTGCAGTGCAAGTTGCTGGGAAGAATCAAGATTTCCAAGGGATTATTCTCTGCCTGATTTCACAGTTTGTTACTCTGCCAGATTTTGTGTCATCTGCAAATTATATCATCTCCTGTTGTTTCCTTTTAGATATATATTTGCTTTCTAGGTTGTTCCTCAGTAGTTGAGGTTTAACCAGCCATCTTGGGACTGGTATTTACCAGTCTACATACTTGGAAAACTGAAATGTTACATCTCAGACAGCACTTAATCATCTAGTCAGTGCTTTTATGTAGAACTGGAGCAGATATGAAACTCCTATTAAAAATAATTGTGTGTTCAGAGAGATTACAGTGGTGTTTAACCTAAGAATGAAATGAAGCAGTAGATAGGGTCATGTTTCTACTAAGCAGCTCTTGACTGGGATTAAAGTAGGACTGTAATTAAGATGTGTTCCCTAAATCCTTTATCAACTCTTCCATGTCTGTGTCTGGGATTAGTGTTGCTCTGGCTGACCTGGAACTACCTGGCTGATGTGTTTACTGTACTAGCATCATGCTGTGGTCATTCCCTGCCTGTAACCTCCCTGTGCTCACGTTTATCTGAAACAGTGGAACCCCAGCTCCATACTGCCTTATTTTTAGGCTTCTGGGTCTTGTGTCCTGAATACTTGACAGATTACCAAATCATGGAATAGTTTGGGCTGGAAGGGGCCTTAAAGTCCGTCTTGTTCCACCCTCCTGCCAAGGACAGGATTGCTCCATTCAGCCTGGCCTGGAACACTTCTAGGGCAGCCACAGCATCTCTGGACAGCCTGTGCCAGTGCCTCACTACCTTCACAGGGAAGAATTTTTTCTCATTTCTTCCAAAATGTTCTCATTTTGGACTACTGTGTATAACTAACCTCATGTCCCATAGGAACATCACCTTAGGTCCTGCTTGGCACCGTCAGGCTCTGTCTGACTGAATGTTGGGACCCCTGATCTGAATGTGTGAGAGCCAGAGGTGCTGCTGCTGCAGCTTCTCTTACTCACTTCGATCCAGGCCGGGCCAATGTGACAGAGCAACAGGAGCAGCTTGGCTGAGATCCTGACCCTAATACGGTGCTGATGACCTGGATGGGAGATAGGCTCTGGTTTATTTTCTCCTATGGCTTCAAATGGAGCTGAACAGGAACTATTACATCCTTGTTCCTTTGTTATTTGGGTTTCTGGTGCTGAGCTTGGAAAACTGACATAAACTTATGGATGAAGTCCAACAAGTGCTAGGACTCTTGTTTAGCCCCACTGAACTCCCCAGCATCTCCTAAACTGGAAGTTGTGGCATTAGTACAAGCCTTGTGGTAAACTTGGTTGGAAAATGGATCTGGATGGAAAAATAAGCCAACTAAATGATGTTTTGCTTTAATATAGCTCTGCTTCTGTATGTTATACTATGTGGTAGCACAAATGCTGCTGCCAGCCTGGGAAGGAGGTTGTGTGGGAATGGGAATTAAGGACTTGGTGGTGGCAAAAGTCAAGATTGAATTTTGCTGGATTTATAAAAGCTCAGTGAATTTGTCCTACCAGACATGAACCTGCTATGTCACTCTTGGTCCATAGTCATGGACACTGATGTGGGCTGGTCAAGCTGCCTGGGACTGTGTCCCCTTTCCCACCTTACATGAGCTATTTCTTCAGCTGAGTCTGTTCACCCCCACGTCATCTAGGGCTTGTTTTGTGGCTTCCCAGTGTCTAGAGTGGCAGGAGGGATTTGGTGTCAGGCTACTGGTCTGGGGGCAAGCTGTGCTGTTAGACATCTAACATACAGGAACCTGGATGTGTCCTTCTTCCTTGCAATTCCCTCACTTGTTATTAGACTGTTCTAGTTGTTTGGGGAATGTAACTGGTTTATGGTGGGTTGGATGAGCATGGAAACAATGACAGGGTAGGGAGCAGGAGCACCAGTTTAAGTCTTCTAGGCTGGGTGCTGAGCATGAAGGGTGGCCAAACTGGTGCTAATCTTTGTTCGAGTGGGTGAGATGAGGATAATGGTCTGTGCTACAGATGTAAAGTGAGGAGTAATGACAGACCTCTGGCTATATAGCTTTCCTGCTTACATTTTGGAGTGGAGGAATGATAATGGTACTTCTGGTGTCTCTTGGGATTACCTTTGCTGGTGTTATGGGTCTTGTCCTTCAGCTGAGCCTGAGAGAGAGAGAAAGGAGACCCTGGATCAGTTTTGGGGTGAAACAGACCTTCTCTTATATGTGCCAATTTGGCTAAGAAGTGCCTCCTCAAGGTCAGGCACAGTAAGAATTGAAGAGCATCTGAAAATCAAACACAGTATCTGTAAGAATCTCCTGCGAGCTTAGATGTAACAGATTTGAAACTATACTGAGCTGCTGTGACTTTGCATCCTTTTGGGGTACCATGTGCCACACTTCACCTTGGCTCCATGAATCATATCTCTACCAGTCTTGTCCTGTATTTTATGTGCAGTAATTTGGGAAATACCAACTCCCAGCAAAGCAATGCCGTGAAGAAACAGCACTGGCTGTCTAGACACTGAGTGCTGGCCACAGAGCTTGCTCAGGAAGCTGCTTGTAGCAACTGTAAATTGTCTGCTGGTAAAAGCCTCCCAGGATCTTTTGAAGCATCTTTCATCCCATTCTCCTGCCGCCCAGACAGGGAACTGCAATCTCCTGCAAACGAGCCTGGGCCTCTTCATATCTACGTAATTAAGTGTCTTTTAAAACACAGTTTATTGCAGTCCTGCTTGAATTATATTAGCATTCCCTTCTTGTCAGGCTGGTGCTGTTTAGCTCCAAGTTTTTTGTTGTGGAGGAAAAAAGTATCAGGAATTTCTCCAGTGAAATAATGTGGTATCAGCATTGACTGGTCTGGCTTTGTGTGGAGTGTTGTCATCTCTGCCTGAAGGTATGCTCAGAGAATCATAGAATGTTAAGGGGTTGGAATGGACCTTAGAGATCATCCAGTCCCAACCCCCTGCCCTGGGCAGGAACACCTCCCACCACACCAGGTTGATCAAGGCTTTGTCCAAGCTGGATTTGAACACTGCCAGGGTTGGGGCATCCACAGCCTCCCTGGGCAACCTGTGGTGGTGTCTCACCACCCTCACAGGGAAAAACTTCTTCCTCGTGTCTCATCTAAATTTCCCTCTTTCAATTTATGTCCATTATTCCTTGTCCTGTCACTGCAGTTCCTAACCAAGAATCCCTCTCCAGTTTCCCTGGAGCCTCTTCAGATCCTGCCAGATTGCTGTGAGGTCTTCCCATAACCTTCTCT
>NW_008657873.1:9804-12526 GCF_000695815.1 Acanthisitta chloris | reverse complement strand
CTGTCTTCATAGGGAAGGTGGTCCAGTTGTCTTATCAGCTTTGTGGCCTCCTCTGGACTGGCTCCAACAGTTTTATGTCCTTATGTCGAGGGCATCAGGAACTGTGTGCCGTATTCCAGGTGGGGTCACACGAGAGCCGAGTAGAGGGGGGAGTAAGTACAATGATATACTTAATTATCCCAGGTTTTATGGATGCTTTCTCCTTACCAGATTCTGCAAACAACTTAGTGATAGTGGATCCTTATAATTCACATAACCCTTTTTATTCCAGCCAGCACCCTGATGCAGTCTGAAGGGAACAGCTTGCACTGCTCAATTATTTATATGTTGTATTTTCTTGGGCTTTCTCACAGCAGTACATTTCTTTCTTGGATTTAATGAATCACTGTCGAAGGACACATTACCAAATGCCTGTTCCTGTTCTGTGGGATGTGGGTATGTGGTTGGGCTCTTGGTAGCTCACCAAATTTATTCCCTTGCTTCCCCTCCAAGCACCTTGTCTGTGGCAGTGGTGTGTGATAGCAGTGTTGGGAGGTGATAACCAAAAGGGGATATTTCCTTTGAATCTTTAGGGAAGGCCCCATTAATCTGTTTTGATGTCTTCTGGAATTGTCATTGTGTATGACTTAGCAGTATTTGATCTTGAGCTGGCAGCTGAGCTCATCTTCAGAGCTCTCTGCGTAGAGAGGATTGTAGAGAAGTGGTCATTTGTGAGCTTGGCTGATTGTCCTTCTGCAGGAAAAATCCTGTGGCATTTAAATCTACCAGGTTGCCCTTCTGTCATATCTTCTTGATTCTGCTTTGAGTGGTTTGAAGGATATTTTGTCTTTTGCAAAAAATATAGAGATAAATTGGCTGTTTAGGCTGTGGCTGCAGCGGTGCAATAACCGTGGATGCCGGAATCTGTTTCCCAGAGGAGACCAAATGCAACCTCTGGGGAAAAAACTGAAAGGACTAGGATTGCTTAATCTAGGGGAGACAAGACAGGCACACAATTAATCTTCAGCTGCAGAATGGACTGTTGAGAAGATGAAGAAAAGCTCTTTGACTGTGCACAGGCTGGGATCTGGGCTACAGTTGTGGCAGCAGGGATTTAGGAATGATGCAAAAGGAAGTGCTCTCTGGCTAATAGTGGAGAAAAGTCATGGAAATGCTTGTAGTGGCTCATCAAAAGCTTTTCTTCATCCTGTCTCAGGGTAGTGAGGAGTAGGTGCTTATCAAGCAAGATGGTGAGCCAACAGACGTGAGCCTCTGAGTGTCTTGCAGTTTGCACTTTGGAGACTTTGGGGCACAGTTTGTCCCAGAAATTCTCTGCTCAAGAGCTTCCCATGAATCTGTCTTCCACCACTATCTCCTCAGTGTTTTATTCTGCTTGTACTTTCCCATTGAAACATTTAGAGTGATGAGTTCTGCAGTTTAGTTGTGCCTTGTGTATTCCCTTCAGGGTTTAAATTTGGTGGTTATTTGCTAGGATAAGATCGAGGCTGTCACAAAGGATTACAAGAAATAGTAAGTCAGTGATTTGTTTTTTTTTTTTTTACCTTCCAAGCTGAAGATTCTTAATCAACTCCCTCTGTTTTCCTGGCAAAGCTGTTTTGATTGCTCATTATCCCTGTTGCTTTTCTTGGTGTCTTTCCTCATGCAGCTCTCACCTTCTTGTGATGCTGCTGGAAAGATCAGAGCTGTACACAGTGATCAAGATGCAGATCCACGTCTGCAGATGTGTGAAGTGGCACAAAGATGTTTCCTGCTTTGCTTTCTCTTCTTACAGTCTCTGTGCTCTGAGCCAGCACTTGTGACATTGCAGCCACGATGCTGCTGCTGCTGTCCCTTCTCCTCAGGGGTGGGTAGTTTGATGCTTGTGACATTACTGCTGGATTTTCAGTTAATTTGAGCCTCTCGGTGTTGGTGGATTATAAAGGGTTTGTCCCCCATTCCTCCCTTCAAATGTCCTGCTTTCCACTGCTGGCACTGGGCTTTACTGGTCATTTTGTCACCTGATACTTAGTGTTGCAAGATCCTTTGCAGCTTTTTTGCATTGGAGTTAATCCAACTGAATAGTTCTGTGTCCTCTGCAAAATGTCATCTTGATGTCCATCCTCTTCTATAAAACCACTGTGAAACGCTGAACTAGGGGAACAGTGGCCATTTATTACTTTTTTTGATCTTTCACAACACTTTTAACATTAATTTGGGTGAGCAGAGCCCCCTTGTTAACAAGTCTGAGTCCTTCTGAGAGTGCTAGTGGAGATGTGTGAATGCCACCCACAGAATGTTGTCTCCTTTCTATTCTACTTCTAACATGTTTATTAACCATTTCATTAAAAATCCACTTTGCCCAGTCATGTGGAAGAGTTTCCCTGAAAAACAGCTCTTACTCCCTTTCTCTGACAGGTTTCCTGCTCCTCATGTTTGAAGAAGCTGCTAGTTATTCATATATTAACTAATTAGCTCTTCACATGTCTTGTTTTGGCATGAATTATTTTGCATGAGTGCTTAGCTTGAATTTGAGCTCTTGAATTTTCCAGAGGTGGAAATTTTGTTCTTTTTATTTCTTGAAAATCTCCTCTACTGCTGTTTAAACATGGTTAGGGGTGTGGAAATGTATGTGAATGTTTAAAGCATTTTTTGATAGTTGCTATCCTGCTGCCTCAGAGCACATAAATATGACTTTTAAGCAGTTTCTTTGCCACCCACAAGCATTTAATACTCTTAGCTGTTC
>NW_008657873.1:0-9792 GCF_000695815.1 Acanthisitta chloris | reverse complement strand
TGTAGGAACGAAGCAGCACACTGCTGTTACTCCGTGTGATATGGGATGGTAACAGTTTTGGTCCTGCTCCCACAAAGGTGCTGGATTTGGGTGTTTTATCCTGACTGTTGCCCTTCATTAACACTTCAGAGAGTTGGAGCAGAAGCACTTCCCTCTGTAGGTTGTCCTGACTCTGCTAAGAAAATCCTTTGGCAAACCTAAAGCCTTAATCTTGGCACAGTTCCCTCATTTGCCTACAGAGCATCTTGTTGGAAGGGTTTGAAAGCAGGGTAGACACATGTCTGTCGGTAGTGGGTTGGGGAAGGTTGACCTTGTGGAGGAGGTGTCTTCTGGAAATCCCTTCCCTATGAATCCACAGGGTGTTTGGCTTTGCTTCTGTTGGTCTATCTGGTCATAAGCTGAGATCCAAAAGTGGCGTCTGGGCTGGCTGTGATGTCCTTTCAGTAGTAGGTGGTGCCTTGCAGCATGGTCCTTTGCCCAGCATAATCTAGTATGGTATTTTGAGGGGTCAGGATGTCTCTACCTGCCTCCTGAACCTCATCTGCTTGTGCAGAT
Source organism: Acanthisitta chloris (assembly GCF_000695815.1). NCBI lineage: Eukaryota > Metazoa > Chordata > Aves > Passeriformes > Acanthisittidae > Acanthisitta > Acanthisitta chloris. The sequence goes on along the minus strand of NW_008657873.1, from coordinate 9,237 downwards.
CAGCTGCCTCGTGTGTGTGACACTTATGGCATCAAGAAGGCTGATGGCCTCCTGGCGTGTACCAGCCATAGTGTGGCAGCAGGACCAGGGCAGTGACTGTCCCCTGTGCTGGCACTGCTGAGGTGTTTCAAGTCCTGGGATTTTGGGTGCCTCATGATGAGAAAGACATTGAGGGGCTGAAGAGTGTCCAGAGGAGGGAACAGAGCTGGGGAAGGGTCTGGAGCACAAGGAGCAGCTGAGGGAGCTGTGGGGGCTCAGCCTGGAGAAAAGGAAGCTCAGGGGGAACCTTCTCACTCTCTGCAACTCCCTGACAGGAGGTTGGAGCCAGGTGGGGGTTGGGCTCTGCTCCCAGGGGACAAATGACAGGACAAATAGAAACAGCCTCAAGTTGTGCCAAGGGGGGTTCAGGTTGGGTATTAGTTAACACTACTTCTTGGAAAGAGTTGTAAAGCATTGGAACAGACCGCCCAGGGCAGTGATGGAACACTCCATCTCTCGAAGTGTTCAAACAACATGTAGATGTGGCCCTTGGGAACATGGTGGTAGTGCTGTGTTGACAATTGGACTTGATGATCTTGAAGGACTTTTCCAACCTTAATGACACCGTGATTCTGTCATTTCCACTGAACACCTATCCAAGCTTCTGGGGGGAGTTTGTCCTGCTCTGAGTGCATTTGAGGAGGCACCAGAATGGCTCTTCTCCAGAGTGTGCTGCCACCAGAGTGGTCCCTTCAGCCTGGCTTTGGCTGCTGTCCCTCATCAGCCCTTGTAAGCACAGCCAGCTGTGGGCTGGGGTAACCCTTCTGCTGGATGATGTTCTTGTCAAGGTGGTTCTGCCACCAGTGTCATAGGCTGAGTAGCACAGTTCCTTGGAAAATCTGAAAATGGGAGTCTAGGCTCCTTGGTTTCCTGTGGCTGTAACTTAGGAAGTAATGTCCTTTAAGTCCCTGAACACAGTTTTGGATCATTGTAAAGAATTATTTGGACAATGCTCTCAGGCACATGGTGGGATTCTTGGAGTTGTCCTGTGCAGGTTCAGGAGTTGGACTGGATGATGCTTGTGTATCCCTTCCAAGCCAGGATGGGACACACAGGGATATTCCATGATTCTCTGATTTCTTGCGCCCTCACTTCTATCTGTCTTGCAGAAGTGAGGATGCACCAAGTGCCTGTCTGCTTCCAAATCCATTTTGGCTTGAAAATTCAGTGCAGGGATAATTAGCTCTCCTGCTGGGTTGGCCTCAGGGCTGGGCAGTTTGCTCAGGCAAGACACACACACATGCTGATCAGTGCTTCCAGTCAGTTAAACATAAAGGAGCTGAGCAGCGGGTGAGAAATCCTCTGCTTCTGCTGCTGTCAGCCAGAGCCAGGCAGAAAGCTGAGGATGAGGATAGTCATATTCCTGCGTTTTGGGGTGGACTGGTGCCTCTTTGGGATTTTAAAGTGCAGGCAGCATCAATGGGAAAGTCCAGATCTACAAAGGATACTGTTCTCGTCTTGAAATCCCAGACTAGTTTGGGTTGGAAGGACATTAAAGACCATCTAGTTTCAACCCTCGGCCGTGCTGGGGGAACCATTAGAAGGTTCCTATGGCACGTTTGACTCTTGTTTAGTGACTGTTATCTGACCTTTAAAATAATTTTCTTCTGGTCTGACCATCCAGTGGGCTGTGAATGTGCCAAGTGTTGCCACTGGTGTGGCTGGAGCACAGGACACCCTGTGCAGGGGGAGAGGCTCTGGAGAGCGACCTGACCTGTCTGCCTGAAATCCTCGTGTCAGAGTAGGGCTGACACAGAGCTGATTTCTCCTTGCTTTGCCCTCCCTGGGTGTTGTGACATGTTCTTCACAACAGATAGCAGTGCTGTGAGCATATGTCCTTGTACACGCTGGCCAGGCAAAGAGGAAGCTTGAGGAGTTGCCCTTGGATGTATTCATAGCTGAGGATTTAGCTCAACAGTTTTGTTGGGTTGTGGCTTGGGTGTCTGAGACTTATCAGCTGCTGTTCCAGTGAAACTTTCTTGTATTCCTGAAAATCCAGGAGCAACACACAGGACTTCAATCTCCTCAGGCTTGGGTGTCCCCATGGTTGCATGGAGATGCTTCACTCTTGGTGCCTAGAGGATGCTGGCAGAGCTGCCATAACATGGTCCCTTCTCTGCATCTCTCTCCCTGGGCCAGCCTGCTGCTGATTCATATCCCAGAGGAGGTTTTTTCCATCTGGGCATTGAAAGAATTCCTTGGCTTCCTTTCTGTGACAAAGTTCCAAAAAAAGAGACAAGAGGTACTAGAAAGGGCTGCAAAGATGATGAGGGGTCTAGAGCATCTCTGATGAGAAGAGACTGCAGGAGCTGGGCCTGGTTAGTCTGGAGAAGAGAAGACTGAGAGGAGATCTCATCAATCCATATAAATATCTCCTAGGGGTGTCAGGATGGTGTCAGGCTCTTCTTGGTGGTGTCCAGCGACAGGATGGGGAGTAATGGGCATAAACTAAACCACTACAAATTCCACCTCAACATGAGGAAGAACTTCTTTCCATGAAGGGTGGCAGAGCACTGGAACAGCTGCCCAGGGAGGGTGTGGAGTCTCCTGCTCTGGAGACATCAAACCTACCTGGACGTGTTCATGTTACCTGCTGTAGGACAACCCTGCCTTGGCAGGGGATTGGACTGGACGATCTCCACAGGTCCTTTCAAACCACAGCTATTCTGGGATTGTGTGAAAAGGCTTCCCCAAGCTGCTGACTGGTTGCACTGTCCCCATTCAGTACCTTTTGTGTGGCTATGGCTGAGCCTTAGCTCTGTGCTTACTTTGTGTTTGAGGCTCACAAGAGTGAGCAAACAAAATCTCCTCTTTAAAATCTGTCAGTGATGTGAAGGTATTTCCCAGGTCTCCCATAAGAGGTTCATTGAGAAGTCAAGTGTTGGGTTTTTTTGCCTTCTCCTGCTATGGCTATCCAAGAGGAACAGAAAGGGAAAGGATGAGTGTAAGAAGCATTTTTTCCCTCTCTGCTGAGTAATGAAGAGCTCCAAAGTAGGGTAAGTGGCTGGGAATGTGGAGGCAGCTCTTGGCAGTATCTTGGATCATGGACGTAGCTGCAGACTTTGCTTTCAGGCTATTGCCTTGAAGCCCAAGGAGATATGAACTCCCTTGGCAATAGATATAATCTCTTGGAAGATGATATGTGTTAAAAGGATATTTTTCCAAATACTGCTGTATAGGTGTGGAGCTGACCCCAGAGCCAGTGCCCTGCAGTAGGAATGTGCTGGAGGACATGGAGCTGGGGATGTGGTTTTAATTGTGTGAGTGTAAGAAGAGTTTGAATAGGTCTGGAACAAGGTCCAAGGAGTGGAGAGCAGGTGTGGGGTATGGGATGGTAGGTGAAGAGGATGAAGGGGTAAGAACGGAGGGAGCTGGTAGCTTTTAAGTCCAGAGTCAATTTCCCTGTGATCTCGGCTTGGAAACCAGCCTTGCAGGACTTTCCTACGTGAGTGAGATGCTGCCTTTGATAGAAATAGAAAGTCTAAGCTCAGCTGCTTCAGTAAGGACTTAAATCCCAGTTTAATCCTTCCAATTTATAGACTTGATTGCTAATCACTTCTTAGAATAGTTTGGGTTAGAAGGTACCTTAAAGACTATCCAGTTCCTATCCTCTGCAATGGGCAGGGACAACTGCCACTGGGGTTGCTCCAAGCCCCATACAACTCAGTCTGGAACACTTCCAGGGGTGGGGCAGCCACAGCTTCTCTAGGCAACCTGTGCCAGTGCCTCACCACCCTCACAGTGAGGAATTCCTTCCCAATATCCCATCTATCCCTGCCCTCTGGCAGTGGGAAGCCATTCCCCCTTGTCCTGTCACACCAGTCCCATGTCTAAAGTCCCCCTCCAGCTCTGCCTCCTACCCAGGAGCAATGCCTTGTAGTCGAATTACATTGTTAAGAGCATTTGTTTTTGAATTTATCCATCTACAAGAAAACAAAACCATCAACTTAGCTCTCTGTCCTCTGTGAGCTGTTGGTGCTGCCTGTTCGCTTATTACTTCGGAAGCAGCAGCTAAAAATGAGCATTTTCTGTTGGTGCTGTGCCATGGATTGTGGTGTGCCAGACACTCTTGCGTGCTCTGTATTTGGGAGAGAATTCCAAAATAGGTGCTGGAAGGGAACTTGATGGATGACACATCCAGGGATTGCAGTAAAACATGTCAGGGGTGTTTGTGTTTTTATAGAATGCCTCAAATACTATTGTGCAGCCCAAGGGGTGGTAACTCTTGTGCCAAAAATAGTTAGCATAGGAAAAACCCCACAATTTCTTTGGACCTTCTGTCCCTGAAGTGATTATTTTTTTAGCACAAAATCTTCCTGTCTCAATTTGATTTTATTTTTTTAAATGAAATGTATCAAAGTCTGAAGTTAATAAGAAAATCTTCTCTCCTGGGAAGTGTGATCTAATTTCATTCCTCTGATTCTCCCAAAGAGTAGAAATTCATGCAAAATAACCTTGAAATAAGGCTGTGTTTTATTATTTGCCTTAAAATCAGTTAAGTGAGATCAAACAGTGGCTTTCTAACATTTAGTTCCAAAGCAGTTGGGATGTGGAATGCAGCTCTGTTTGGACTTTTCAGGCTCATTTCCTTAGGTTTTCCTTCTTGAATGGATCTCTGTCTTATCCAGGATAAGATTTTGGTCATACAGGTTAAAAGAATAATTACAATTATTTTCTCTTGGGCATTTTTAGTGCTGTTGCTCAGAACTGGTTCTGGTAGACAAGTGTAAAATGTGCTGGATCCCAAGAGTTTCAGGTTAACTGATCCCAATTGAGCTAGTTAAGCATTGCTTTTCTTTTTATTGGGAACAATAAATAACAATAATAAATGCTAATTGAGTTAGAAGGGTGAAATATGAGGGATGTAGGTGCTTAAGTGCCTGTTATGCTCTCTGGCTCTGCTCAAAGCCCTCAGTCTTTAAGCGGTAATAATAACATATCCATGTTTAATTATCCACGTGGATAAAAGTGCAGAGCAGAGGCTGCAGGCAGTGGCAAGGCCAGAAAAATAAATTGGAGCTGGAAATAAAAGCAGGAAGTGCAAGTTGAGATTCATCCTGGCTTGACCCAAGTGACGTTCAGTTGAAAAATAACTTGCCTTGGAGTGTCTGGCGGTGCGCACAAAAATAAAGCTCCTTGTCAAGAGGAGAATATAATCCAAAACAAAGAGCCCTGACGGGAACAGAGCGCTTGAAAGGTATTGCCAGCGGGAATTCTGTGTAGAAATCCAGTGGCTTTTGTGTCTGTACTCTCTGTAGCTTGTGAGACATGCTGGGTGTAAGGACGAGGCATGTGCTGCAGGGCTCAGCAGACACCTGGGGCAGGCACTAGTACAGGCTGGGTGGAGAATGGATGGAGTCTAGCCCCTGGCAGAAGAATGAAAAACTTAGTATGACTTGGCCATGTGTGCTGGCACCCAGAACCCTCTGTGTCCTGGGCTCATCCCACAGCGTGGACAGCAGGTGAGGGAGGATTCTGCCCCTCTGCCCTGCTCAGGTGAGACCTCACCTGCAGTGCTGCCTCCAGCTCTGGGGTCCTCAATATATGGAGAACATGGACTTGTTGGAGTGAGCTCAGAGGGGGCCATGGAGATGCTCTGAGGGCTGGAGCCCCTCTACCACGGATCCAGGCTAGGAGAGCTGGGGGTGTTCAGCCTGGATCCAAGGAGACCTTCTAGCTTCTTCCAGTGCCTAGAGGGGCTCCAGGAGAGCTGTAGAGGGCCCTTGGATAAGAGCCTGGAGTGCCAGGACAAGAAGGAATGGCTTCCCATTGCCAGAGGGCAGGGATAGATGGGATATTGGGAAGGAATTCCTGGCTGTGAGGGTGGTGAAGTACTGGCATAGGTTATCCAGGGAAGTTGTGTGGACTTTCCATCCCTGGAGGTGTTCAAGGCCAGGTTGAATGGTGCTTGGACCAACCTGGTGTAGTGACAGTTGTCCCTGCCCATGGCAGGGGGTTGGAACTAGATGATCTTGAAGGCTCCTCTAACCCAAACCATTCTGTGATTATATGCTCAGATGTTCACCTTGCTGTCCATGGGGAATGCAGGAATGGGGGAGAGGACCCCTGGGGAGACAGGAAGGCAATGCTGAAAGGTGGAATGAGGCTGGAGGGAGATCCAGGGAGAGAAAATCACATCTTGAGCTTGAGATTGTCTGAACATTTCACCCACTAGCTGAATGCCACCATGCTCCTAACCCCCAAATATGCTGCTAATTGTCTCCTTGTGCTTCCAAGTGTTGACTGGGAAGATACTTCCTCTGAGCTTCACATCCTCAGCCACAGAGGTTATGGTGAGAGCAGCAAGCCTTCCCTGTGGGTAATTTCTCAACCTCCCAAAGGAACAAAACATGAAGCTGCAGAAACAAGCTGAAAGTGCTGCTCAGATTGAATTGCCTCCAGCTTAGTTCAACTTTGCTTTTCCCCTACACCAAGTACACATGCATCAATTCAAACACAAATGTACTTTGCTGGAAGGCTGGGAGGTTTCCATGCTGGAGTGGAATATACTAATCTGAGGAAAATGCTGCTCTCTGTATCATGGACTAGCAGCTAGTTGTGTTGTGAGGTAGTAAGCAGCATCCTTTTGCATAATCTGTTTGACACTTGGGAGTGCTTTAACAGGTCTTTTTTGACGTCTGATGTCTGTGATCAGTCCTTTGGGGGGACCATCCCCTTCCACAGGGCAGCTCAGCTGGGTCAATAGCAGCTGCAGCACTCTCATCTTTGCAAGCAGTGTGAGTATCTCTATTTTCTGCTCTGTTTCTTAGGAGAATCAGCTAAATACATGAAGAATCTCAGGGCTATGAGCATCATAGGGCATCTCATCAGGTGTTGCATATTCCAGGTGGTTTTCTTCTCTCTGTGTGGATTTGGGAAGGTTTGATGCTGACATCGATCCCTGCAACTCCTTGACTCAGAGAAACACGATCTGGCTCAGAGAAATACAACCAGACAGGGACTGTGCAAATGCCCCGGCTTGACCCCAGCAGTGCAGAGGCTGAAGGAGGTCCCAGGAGTGCTGATAACACAAGTTTCCACTGGTCTCTGCTGAAATCAACAGCACTTATTATGTCCACTGAGGGGATTTTGTGACCTGACCATCTGCTCACTGAGGACAGGACTGAAAACCCAATAAATCCAATGCAAATCTCTCACAGAGAAATGTGAGCTGGTTTGGGAGGCAAAATGCAGGAAGACACTCCTGTCCTGTTTCCAGTGGAGCAAACTGCTGCCCAGGGATGAATTTCTTCAGTAAAACCTCTGGGTTTTTTTTTTTTTTCAATATTTCTCTTTTTTTCTTGGCCACTACTTGCAGTATGCCTGCATGAATGGGATGTTTGCATCCAGTCCTTAGCTGGAATGGGCTGTTTGGTAGGATTTTCCAGCAGAAACACATCACTGAGTGTCAAAGCTTTACAGTTTTCTACTGTGTTTGCTCAGAAAATGTATAATAAAGGAGCAATTTGTTTATTTTTGGTGTGTGTTGGCCAGGAGTTCGGGTAAAGTGAGTCTCCTAGGTGGGGAGGGATAATATAAACACATAAATTGCCATGCAGAAGCTGAAAAATGCCATGAAAAAAGGACTTAATGTTGGCAGAGATGCAGAATAAAAACCTGCTGTGCTTAGGGTAATTTAGGCATTTTGGAATGTTTTCCATGGAAGATTTCTTTTTCAAATGGTTTTAAATACAAGATTTCTGGTCTCTTTGCCCAGTGTCTGGCAGGAGGGAAAGGAGTAGGTGTATTTCTGGAATCTCTCAGGTTGCTCTATGTTCATTCTGGCAGGGTTGGGAATTGTTGGGCTGTGAATGTGTGGTGTTCAGGAGGTGTCGCTTAAGTTGAGCAAGGACGAAATTCAGAGGTAAAGCATCTCTCTGCATGAGAGATGTTATGCTCCTGGAGTGAGTCCAGAGGAGAACATGGAGATGCTGTGAGGTCTGGGGTACCTCTGCTATGGAGCCAGGCTGGGAGAGCTGAGTGTTTTCAGCCTGGAGAAGAGAAGGCTCCGGGGAGACCTTAGAGCCCCTTCCAGTGCCTAAAGGGGCTTCAAGAGATCTGGAGAGGGATGAGGGACAAGGGCCTGGAGGGACAGGACAAGGAGGAATGGCTTTCCACAGCTAGAGGGCCGGGATAGATGAGATACTGGGAAGGAATTCTTGGCTGTGAGGCTGGTGAGGCACTGGCACAGGTTGCCCAGAGAAGCTGTGACTGCCCCATCCCTGAAAGTGTTCCTGGCCAAGTTGGACAGGGCTTGGAGCCACCTGGTCTAGTGGAAGGTGTCCCTGCACAGGGCAGGAGGGTGGAACTAGGTGGGTTTTAAGTTCTCTTCCAGGCCAAACCATTCTGTCATGTTACGCCACAGGGATGTCTGTGTGAGGTCCTTGAGACCCTTTGCTCACAACAAATGCCACTGCAACTGTGTGGGACTCTTTTGTCCTTTCCAGCATCTCTGTGGTCCGTGTATGAGATTTGATGGAGTGACTCTCCCACCTTTTGACACACAAAACTATTTCACATTGAGAAATAAGTGCCATGGTGGAGCAAACTGATCTGACACTGGTAAAAACCGTAAGAGGTCATGCCCCCAGTCGTGCCAGAGCTCAAAGAGCATTTGGAAAGTGCTCTCAGGCACACGATGGGATTGTTGGGATTGTCCTCTGCAGGGCCAGGAGTTGAACTTGCTGGTCCTTGTGGGTCCCTTCCAACTCAGGATATTCCATGACTCTTAACTTTGATGTTGGTGTGGAATGATTGAATCAATGTGAGGGCAAACAGGTTGCTTTTATTTTTAAAATTTTTTTCTTAGAGTGATTTACATCTTTAAAATAATGAGGCATTCCAGGCATTTCCCTGTTCCTGGTGAGTTGTTTCCTCTTCCGTCGAGAGGCTTTGGACACAAGCGGAACTGCTCATTTCTGGCCCCATGACTCATGGCCTCTCTCTGCTCTCAAGTTATAGATATGATGTTACACAACTAGATTGTTAAACCTCTGCTGCAGTTCCTTTGTGGGAACACTTTTCTCCTTCTCTTTCCTGGACAGTAGCTGTTTTATTTTTGCTCCTTAATTAAGTAATGATTTATCAAGTTAATCCATAGCATTACCTCATTGTTGTCCTGGTATTTGTTTGATGGAATTGGACACCAAGTTTTGCACCTGCTCCCAAGTTTTGTGGTTTCTAGGACATCCATATAAA
>NW_008657872.1:0-3797 GCF_000695815.1 Acanthisitta chloris | reverse complement strand
AGCATCAACCCCAGTATCAGCCTCAGCCTTAGTACGGGGCACCAGTCACAGCCTCAGCCCCAGCCCCAGCCCCAGCCCCAGCCTCAATCACAGCTTCGCCACAGCACAGGGTTTGAGGCATTGGACAATGCTCAGCCCAAGGGCAACACAGCATCCATCAGTCACAGCCTCAGCCTGAACCCACGGCCTCAGCCCAGGGCTTGGGGCATGGGTCACAGCCTCAGCCTTGCTTCATCCCTGCCCTGGCCACAGGCACAGCACAGAACCACACATCACCTGCCACAACTTCAGCCCTGATCCACAGCCTTGCCCTGGACACATACAGCACAGGAGTGTCCCGTCACACCAAGCAAACCCACTTTTTTTTTCACCCAAGGCTCATTGTGTCTGTGAATTTTAGGAAATAAACACACTGCAGTCCAGCTCTCACATTTCGTCACTTCTCTTCAGGACGATTCATCTCAGAGGCTGGAAACCACAGCTAATGAACACATGGCCCCACAGCACTCTGTGCATCACCTCAACCTCTGCTAATGCCCAGTCCTTTTCCTCTCTGTGCTTACGCCTCACCGCAATGCCCTCTGTCAGCTCCTGCCCTGCCTGACCAGCTGGCTTTGTAGCTGATCATTTTGGGAGCCACATGCTGCATTGGCCTGCTGCAGGACCTCCTCCTCTGCTGCAGAGGAGGTTGGAATTGGCCAAGGGATGTCACTGTTTCCGAGAGGAGACTGAGATGGGCACTGACAGCATGAACACAAATGTCTTGTTTCCTCTGGAAACCAACATCAGTGGGGGGATGAAAAAGCTTTAATCTAAGCATTTCTACAGAACACACTGAGCTTCAAAGATTTTGTAAATCTTTGAGACTGGGGAAGAGAAGAAAATGTTTACATCCTTTCATTTAAAATGTGGGTTTTACTTTGTCTCATTCAAATGCCTTTTACAGTTCACACTTTCAACAAAATTTCATGCAAGAAAGAGACAAAACAATTCCTACTGTGCTACCATTGTAATCCCAAATGAACTAACTCGCTGCAGCCAAGAGAACAAGAAGAAGAAAATACATTTTTTATGTCAACATGTAAACAGATGGCTGGTTGGGAGCAGTAATTGTTGGAAAACGCTTTTGTCAAGCACAGCAAACTTCTAAATTTGCTACTGAATGACTCAAAGTTCAGGGAGAGAAATTCAAGCTCAAAAGCAGTGAAGCACTTGAGGATGGAGAGAGCTCCTGCTGGCTTCTGTGACTAAGATAAGGTAGAGCTGTGTTTTGTTTCAGTTAAGCTGAAGATGAAGCCTATGCTTAGTATATGTCCTGGCTTATGCAGCTCCATCAGAAATGCTGGCCAATATTCCTGTCTTCATTGAAGAGGAGAGACCAGCCAGAGGAATCCTGCCTTACCTTTCAGCTCCAGGTTGAATTAGTAAGAGACTTTCCTCTGGATCATGTGGGGGTTGGCTGCAAGGGTTATTTTGGCAAACAGCTGGGGTACACAGACTGCAGAGGAAACATTGTGCTGGGATCCAAGGAGGATGTGGCACAGTGGCAAGATTTCTTGCTGGGGAGTGTTTGCTTCCAGTCACAGGAAGGAGAGCTGGATAAACAGGAATGAAATTGGAAAAGAAAACCTCCAGAAACTGCATTAAATATTTAAGAAAGATGTTACTGTTAACAGCATTAAACACACACTAAGGTTAAGAAGGCTGAGAAGCCAAGCTTTGTGTAAGATTCTTATGTAGTTCCTCTCACCTGTGCAGAGGCAGGCAGCACTGACAGCACTAGAAAGAGGTGGAACATCTCAGAGTTTGCTTTTTTGGGAGGGGCTTATTTTTGATTCATGCCATTACTTCAGAGTTGTGCTGACTTCATCTGTTATAGTAACAGCACTTCTCAGTAAGCAAAGCCTCTTGGGGAGTGTGGGCAGGCTGTGACGTTCATGTCCCAGGAGGGGAAGTAAGTAGCAGTTGCACAAATATCCCCTCTAAAATGCCAAGGGCACTAGAAACCTCCACAGAGCATCAAAAACCTTCCTGTAACAGAGACATGTAACTGTTAAATGATGGAAATGCTCACAGGAATTGCCAGAATAAACATTTAGCAAGTTCTCTACAGCATTTTAGCATGATTTGTTTGGAATTTCATTACATATAATTTTTTTTCTATGAGAAAGGGTCACTGAAGAGGCAGAAGGCTGTCTCCAGCTTTCACCATCATTTCCAGTAGTCAGTGTTTATTTACCTGTCAGGGAAGAGTAAGAAAGAGTAAGAAAGTGACAAACAGCTGATGTCCACTCTAGTTCCATCAGAAATCTCCATGCTGCCCCTTTCAGGCCTATAGGAAGAGCCTTGAAACCAAATTCTTCTATGAACAACATTGCTACCACATTGCTACTTATTTTTGTCCTTTCAAGTACCAAAGTACACTTACAATGATCCAGATCTTAGCTGCTCCTCAAAGTGCCCTCAGGCACATACTTTCTGCTGCAGAGCACTCCAAAAGTTCTGGGGCAGTTTGCTACACCGACTGCAATTAATGAGAGCCTGAAAATCAACAGGGTGAGAGCTGCCTCAATTCACTGATTCCAAATTCCTTATGAGGAAATAGATCTAGAAAACCACTAGCTACACAAGTGTTCTTGCCCCCATATACAGATATTTCATACCTCAGCTCCAGCTGTGAAAACAGGGGACTTCACAGCAGAGTGAAGTGTGCTTCTTTTTCTCCAATGGTTTTCCCTTTCCTGAGGACAGACAGTTTATCTCTGTGTCTGCAAGTCATGTCCTTGAGTTTGGGGCTTGGGTACTCTGGCTGTCTATTAGGAACTGAATTCTCCTGGAAGAGTGGACCTAGAGGCTTTGGGTTCTTCATGCAAGGTCTGCCCAGAGTGAGTTAGCCCAAATAACTTTGCCTTAGCCATGAATTAAGCAGCAGGATGGTCAGTCCATTCCCATAGACAAACAAGCCTTGAAGCCTTTCCCAACCTGTTCCACTCCAGCTGCTCTTCCAAGAAACCCATACTTGACTTGGCAGATGTTTCTTCTCTTACCTCCATGTTGGCAGAGGTTCAGATGTGGAAATCACCATCATCCATGCAAGAATCCCAGTCCCAGAGTGATCCCTGCTTCCTGGAACAGGTTAGCTGTAACCACCAAGACAGCTACCCTGGATCCATAGCACTTTCTAAGCTGCCACTCTCCCTCTCCTAAACATTAATTTTTTGTTTCTCCTGCAATATCAGGAGTAGGCGAATATTTGGGGATGACATTACAGACCAAAAAGAGGATTGTTCTGCTTTGATAGAACTTTATCTTCTTCCACAGGTGAAAAAACACAGGCTGATGCTACCTCCCACTCGTCACTTCTCAGCTAAGTACTCGGTGCTTTCACTTTCATTCTGGTAGATCCAGAATAGCTTTTCTGCAGTAAGAAAAAGCGGCAGTTCAATGCCAGGACACCTCGGGCGGGTCTCACCTCGGGCGGCTGCGAGCCCGTGGCACAGAAAGCGCCACGGAAAAAGCGGCAGTTCAATGCCAGGACAAACAGGATTTTACATGCAGCCTGATGGAGAACTGGCTGACACCCAGCACTGAATGAGAGCATGTTAGGTATTGCTCTTCCTCAGACTCTCCTCTGTTCTCCCTGCCCTTCCCCAGTCAGGCACCAAGAGCTGTGGAAGCTCCTGACCAGGGGTTGCGGGACTACAACTCTAAACAGCCAGCAAACCAAGGTTTGGGGAAACAAGGAAGTGGCTACTATGACGGTCACTGACCGCGGGTTTATATATTCATGGCATTGT
>NW_008657871.1:19363-20331 GCF_000695815.1 Acanthisitta chloris | reverse complement strand
TACCAAACGGCGTCCAGTTCGTAGTAGGAATAACTTTTATTCGTTGGGTATGTCACAACTGTATGTAGGGCTGTATTAGCCTTTGTGATCGCTGTCTTCAAATCTTTGTTAAGAGAAGCCCCGGCCGGCTAATGGCTCCTGGCGTCCTTGAGCTCTGCGGGTCGCACACCTTCCTTTCTGCAAATGACCCCCTGGGGACAAGGTAGCTGGAAGCTCTAAGTGCTGCTGGTGCAAGTGACTCTAGTGCTATCAGATCCACCCCCACCCGTCTCGTTTGCAACCGGTGTGCACTCAGAGCTTCGTGATCCTGCATGCAGTGAACGCCGGGCTGACAGTACTGAAAATCCTTAGCAGCCCTGAATTGAATCATTCCCCACTTTTTAATTTAGTTATTCACTGCATATGAAATGTCCTCTGAACTCACTGGAAGCATCAGTTCTTTTAAACAATTCCCTCCTTGTCGGTGGCATGGCAGTCCAGAAGTTGCTACTATGCCCACGTTACATGCAGTGCCTCTGCCCGATGTGAACCATGTAATAATAAATGTGAATCCCTTGCTGTCTGCCTCGGGGAAGGGAGCACAAAGTTCCCCGTGCAAGCATCTCCTTCTGCGCAGACTAGTTTCTTGATGATCAGCTGCTTTCGTCAGGCAGTGGATGCCTCCTGCTAGCAGGGTCTGGTGATAGCCCTCGTGGGGTTTTTTTCCTCCCTGGCTAGTATTTGAAAGTGGCTTTGAAAACCTCCCTAACAAAGCTTATCTGTGTAGGAGTTATGCATTGAAAGTCTGTCTTTCCCCCTTTTGATATGTTTCTGCAATAAGCCCCTTGCTGCTGGTAGAATTTCGCAGGTCAAGGTTATTGGCTTGTGAAGTCAAACTTACTGTGGTGTTTGCAAGTCTACATGTCCTGTTTGGGATGTTATTATTGCAAGGGCTCATACTTCTGTCACATTACTATATATGTCTGTTA